>NW_027331947.1:2954701-3069270 GCF_048418815.1 Hemitrygon akajei
ATTTCACAAATTGACGGTATCTGATTGAGTGAGAAATGGCATGCAGAATGATTAAACGCCATCTGCCAAGTATCTGCCCACTCACGCAGCCTATCCAAGTCACCCTGAATTCTCCTAACATCCTCATCACATGTCACACTGCCACCCAGCTTAGTATCATCAGCAAATGTGCTGATGTTATTTTTTATGCCTTCATCCAAATCGTTAACGTAAATGGTAAAGAGCTGTGGTCCCAATACCAAGCCATGTGGCACCCCACTAGTCACCACCAGCCATTCCGATAAACACCCATTCACCGCTACCCTTTGCTTTCTTTCTGCCAACCAGTTTTCTATCCATGTCAATGACTTCCCCCCGATGCCCTGAGCTTTGATTTTACCCACCAATCTTCTATGTGGGACCTTATCAAATGCCTTCTGAAAATTCCGCAAAAAAATTAGTTCATCCATCGAGAACAGGAGAGAGAGAGAGAGAGAGAGAGAGAGAGAGACGGGGGCGAGAGAAAGAGGGAGACAGTGTGGAAAAAAAAGGGTTCTAAATTGAATTGATTTGGTGTGTGACATTATATGGTGACCCTGCATTTATTTCTATCAGGGCACTGCGCAGGTAATCCGAAATACATAGATATTTTATGTTAAGGCAGGAGATGAAGATATCTGTTTATGGAATTTAATCTATAAATGACAACAAATATCATGCCAGTATTCACACCAGAGTCAAACGCATTGACGGCTTTGCTCGTAACCCACAGAGATTATCAGGCCATTATATTTCTATAGGCAATTGACGTTCAAAGTATTTCAGCATCTAACTGTTCGTCAGGTGGATTCAACAGCGGCTTTTTTTCCGTTATCTTACTGTTTAAAAAACTACAGCACGAGTAGGAAATGTTATCCATATCCTTTATAAGACATATAAGAGGTATATCAGCACACACGCTCGCATATAAATACACGCTCCCACACACACACACACACACATGCACGCACGAACAAACAAATAAACACACACACACACACACACACACACACACACACACACACACACACACACACACACACACACACACACACACACACACACACACACACACACACACACACACACACACAGATACTACAAATGTGGAGAAGATAATTTAAGAGATGGAGAGATCCGTGCACAGCTAAAGACTTCAAGGAATCGAAAATAAATACTACACAGGGGAGGCGAATCAAAATGAAGTAAACATTGATGTCGTCCAGGGCTGATGGAGAACTCGACAGAGTGTCTGTGTGCACAGCGTGGATGCTTTATATCTGGTGGCATATAGTGGGGCGGGCTGGGGTGTTTTTCTTTTTGCCTGAGCGATGACAGCAGTCTCTTAGCATTTCATCAGTGAGCCGCATGTTGCAATGTGAAGCATTGGATTATTCCAAATGTGAAACCTGAGCTTCCCTCACATTCCTACCCACAAACTCTCTCAGTACCACATAGAAAAAGGCTGACTATTTTATCAAGAAAACATGGATGGCTCGATACAGACCAGTCTGAAGCTCAGATAAGAAAATCAAAATGAATAGTACATTATTTACGAGTGGGACATCACTGGAACAAACTCACACAGTTGTGCACATTGGGGAACAGATAAAATAATCGACAAAACTTAAGAGATCAGAGATACTCGGTGAAGGAAGCAATTTAGAATTGTTGAGGGACATCTATTGATATACATGCTGCTGGAACATGAAACATTCTGCCTCTGTGGGTTTTATCGCTATCAATTCATGATTTTACTTACGCACTTATATATTAAATTACAACATTTATCTAAAGTGTTTAATTTCATTCACCATTGAAGTAACTGCGTTGCCAAGCCATAGAAAATTACAGATCAGGTGCTGTTCGATTGACAGTATCTGGTTGAGTGAGAAATGGCATGCAGAATGATGCCGGGCCGAATGGTCTCTCTGCCCTATGACTCTATTATCCGGAATGTACTGCTCAATACAACCGCCATTATCCATCAGTGATCTCTCTATCAGAAAATTATAACATGAAACAACTGCAGGAGAGACTTGTTCCAAGAAGAGCTCAGGGAAGACAGCAGCTATTTCAAGAGCAGTTACTAGATTTGAGAAAGTAGGGAAAAAAATACACCCGCTCCCACTTAATCAGTGGTTTCCGAGTACAGGACTGAGAGGACACACTTAATGCTCGATCAGAGACTGACAGATACAAAATGAACCCGACACTCTCACAATGTAGCAGAGGCTGTGAGATACAGAAGTAAATCCACACTGTCACACTATAGCAGAGACTGACAGATACAGAATGAAACCCACACTCTCACACTGTAGCAGAGACTGACAGGTACAGAATGAAACCCACACTCTCACACTGTAGTAGAGACTGACAGGTACAGAATGAAACCCACACTCTCACACTGTAGCAGAGACTGACAGGTACAGAATGAAACCCACACTCTCACACTGTAGTAGAGACTGACAGGTACAGAATGAAACCCACACTCTCACACTGTAGTAGAGACTGACAGATACAGAATGAACTCCACACTCTCATACTGTAACAGAGACTGACAGATACAATGAAACTCACACTCACACACTGTAAGAGAGACTGACAGATACAGAATGAAACCCACACTCACACACTGTAGCAGAGACTGAGAGATACAGAATGAAACCCACACTCTCACACTGTAACAGAGACTGACAGACACAGAATGAAACCCACACTCTCACACTGTAGCAGAGACTGACAGATACAGAATGAACTCCACACTGTCGCACTGTAACAGAGACTGACAGATACAATAAAACTCACACTCACACACTGTAAGAGAGACTGACAGATACAGAATGAAACCCACACTCTCACACTGTAACAGAGACTGACAGACACAGAATGAAACCCACACTCTCACACTGTAGCAGAGACTGACAGATACAATAAAACACACACTCACACACTGTAAGAGAGACTGACAGATACAGAATGAAACATTCACTCTCACACTGTAGCAGAGACTGAGAGATACAGAATGAAACCCACACTCTCACACTGTAACAGAGACTGAGCGATACAGAATGAAACCCACACTCTCAACCTGTAGGAGAAACTGGTAGGTACAGAATGAAATGCATCGGCTCACACTGTGTGTGTGTGTGTGTGTGTGTGTGTGTGTGTGTGTGTGTGTGTGTGTGTGTGTGTGTGTGTGTGTGTGTGTGTGTGTGAAAGAGAGAGGGTCTGTGTGTGTGTGAGTGTGAGTGCACCTGTGTGTATGTGTGTGAGAAAGAGTGTATCTGTTCATGTGTAGGTTTGTTGATGTGAGAGATTTCATCTGTGTGCAGCTGTGTGTGCATGTGAGAGAGTGTGTCTGTGTGTGTGCGTGGAAGTGTACCTGTGTGTGTGTGTGTGTGTATACTTGAGTATGATTGTTTGTGTCTAAGAGTGTCTCTGTGTATTTGTATGTGTGTGTGTGTGTGTGTGTGTGTGTGTGTGTATGTGTGTGTGTGTGTGTGTGTGTGTGTGTGTGTGTGTGAAAGAGAGAGGGTCTGTGTGTGTGTGAGTGTGAGTGCACCTGTGTGTATGTGTGTGAGAAAGAGTGTATCTGTTCATGTGTAGGTTTGTTGATGTGAGAGATTTCATCTGTGTGCAGCTGTGTGTGCATGTGAGAGAGTGTGTCTGTGTGTGTGCGTGGAAGTGTACCAGTGTGTATACTTGTGTATGATTGTTTGTGTCTAAGAGTGTCTCTGTGTATTTGTATGTGTGTGTGTGTGTGTCTGTCTGTCTGTCTGTGTGTGTGTGTGTGTGCGTGTGTGACAGTGTGTTGATAATACTTTTTAATATGTCCTTATATGAGTGTCCTGCGAAAGGGACTTCAAAGGAATAGCATTTGTATTTAAAACCATGATCAAATAGGAATGAAATCTTTACACGAGAGAAAGTATTTTATTAAAATATGCCGGTAATGACGCCAAGGAGAAACATGTCGATGGTTGTTCTCGTAACGCACAGGGCAGTGAATGGCAGCCTTATAAGCCCATTATATTCCTACAGCTAAGTGAATGCCACAGTATATCAGAATCTAACTTTTCCTCAGGAGGTTTCAAACTCTACGGCACGCGTAGGGAATTTTATACATATCATTATAAAATATATAAATGGTACACACACACACACCGACTCTCACACACACACACACACACACACACACACACACACACACACACACACACACACACACACACACACACACACACACACACACACACACACACACACACACACACACACACACACACAGAGATACTACTGATGTGGATAAAATAGTTTGAGAGATTGAGAGGACCGCGAAAATCTCCAAGCTTCAGAGTTTCAGAGATAAACATTATCCAGGGGAAGCTGATCAAAATGAAGTAAACATGGATGTTTTCCAGGGCTGATGGAGAACTGGACAGAGTGTCTGTGTATACAGCGGTTATGCTTTATATTTGGTAGCAGTTTGTGGGAAGGGATGGGGTGGGTATGGTGACTGGTTTGCCAAAGTGGATCTGCTGAACAAAGAAAATGTGAATATCATTACAGTAAAGTCTGCAGGAGGAGACTGGGAGGGGTTTTCATGTGTCCCTGGATCCAGAGCACACTGAGCGGAAACCGGATCTATTTGTAGCCGAAACAACAGAAGTGACAGCGAAAAGTGCCGAAAATACGGGAAACCTCGATTCCGGAATGCTTGTGGAAAAAGAATCACAGTGTAAGTTTCAGGTTGGAAAATGGGGACAGTCGTGACCGCTGACAATACAACTGTGGAATGTTGTAAATGAAGCTGTTCATTGCTCACTTACTGGTCTCATTGCACAATTTGGTTAAATTACACAGAAGGATCTGACTGAGGTAATGTCAATGATATTGACGTGTTCGTGTTCCATCCCCACAGCATTCACACCTGAGACACTGCCGGTGATGTAATTTGTTTGTTCAATAACAATGGTCAGAGGTGGGACCTTGTCACTGGAGATCGATCCCCTGTATAAATCAGAGCCTGTTGCAGTACGTCAGCCCAGAGTGTCTTGCCGAGCTGTGGAATTCAGAGCAATCGCGTTCACTACGTCACTCAAATGGGATATCCAGTAATCTGGCGGATAGAAGAAATTTATTACCCTGTTATTTCAGCCGTTGGAATTCCCGGTAAGCCGCTGTCACACCTGCAAACGGCAGAAACTGAGAATTAATTCCGATGTTCTGAAGTGTTTCTCTCGCTACTTGTTTCCACAGCCACCTGTCCAGTCCCCGCATTTCAGTCATGGGCGGAAGGCGCTGACAATATTAATACCATTGCTTTCGCAGCAGGAAGCGCTCCATATTGGCGCCGAGATGCTGCCTTTGACTGAAATCCTCTCCGCTGGCTCGATATCATGGAATAATTGTGAATCGAAATGTCTGCACAGGAGGACACCGGGCTACACTGCATCCGTGGGAGCCAGACGACCATCTGTTCTGTCCGTATGGATCGTCTGTGAATAGCCTGACTGTGTGATGGAACAACGCGAATGGCTCATTTATGTTAGAAATATGAGCAGAGGGAACCGCCGATGTGGATTTCATTTCATTCCTGTGCGGCTCAGACCAGTGACGTTGGTGTATCATACCCATTCCTTACTGCGGCCAGGAAGCGTTTAACCAGCTGTCATCTGGTCGGTTTGGGAATTCACCCAGATTGAACCAATTTACAAAACTCGCGGAGAGTTCTCTGTCATGCCGATATTGCACAATGTCAGCGGGTTCATATGTTCTGGGTCCAGTTCCCACCATTTGAAGCAGAGAAAAAACACAAGAAGAAGTCTAATAATAATAATGTTGTTCTTGTGCCCTGGCAGGTCAGTAATTTCTTTGTTTCCCTCCCTCTCTCTTGCAGTGAACCTGGTGGCGATTGTTATCCTGTCCCGAGGAAAGTGCGGTCTCTCCAAATGCATCACACGCTACCTGCTGGGAATGGCAGCGGCCGATCTCCTGGTCGTTATCTCTGACCCTCTGCTGAAGTGGACTGCTCTCATGTACTTTTGGACTTCCTTCCTCCATCGAACTCCCGTTTGCAGGGTCTCCCGTTGCCTGCTCATAGGAAGCACCGGGGTCTCTGTCTGGCTGACAGTCGCGTTCACCTGTGACAGATTTGTGGCCATTTGTTGTGAAAAGCTGAAAACAAAATATTGCACCGAAAGAACAGCGGCTGTGGTTATCGGGACAGTGAGTGTTCTGGGCTGTTTAGAAAGTGTCCCTTTCTACTTCACATTGGAGCCTTTGGCGATAATTGATGGAGTTTCCTATGGCTGTGTCACCAAAGAGAGCTACATTACGTCTCCCTCGTGGGTTGTACTTCTTATGATACATCGCATTTTCATGCCATGTCTCCCGTTTGTTCTGATGTTATTGTTCAATGCTCTGACAGTTAGGCGGATTTTGTCCGCCAATAAAGTCCGGATGGGGCTCCGGGGCCGCAGCAACGGAAAGAATGACAAGGACCCGGAGATGGAGAACCGAAGGAAATCGGTGGTTTTACTATTCAGTATAACCGGTAGTTTTATATTTCTGTGGATAACACGGGTAGTATTTGATATCTACGTACTGATTGTAAATATCCCTCGTTACTCGGTCGCGGATCCGATTTATATCGCAGACTCCACGGCGACGATGCTGCAGATCCTCAGCTCCTGCACCAACACATGTATTTACGCCGTGACTCAGAGCAAGTTCAGAGAGGAGCTGAAGAACGCGGTGAAATACCCGCTGAAACTGTTACCCAAATTCCTTAAATCATAGAGCGACTCGTTGGTTTCTGCCGGAGATATCAATCAAACACCAAGTTTCCTCCATAATCTATCCACGTGCCGATATGTGGAACCACGGGTAACAACTGAGCGCTCTGAAATACGCATGCGTTTTGTGATGATATATTTCACTCGCTGTTTACCCCTTACGGGTGAAATGTGTCCTTCATCAAATATGTAATATGTAGCGGTCACCTCAGCTGTAATTCACCCCGATGGAGGGTCTATAGTCAGGTACCGCCCGCTTTATTTTAATAATCTCCATTACATCTGACAGCGTTTTACTCTGGGTTGGTCCAGTTAGGAAGCATCCTCTCCCTTTTCTCCATTCTCTCCGTTGTTTCTGATTCTTCCTTTTCAGTGACGCTCACGGTGTTTTATCCCAATATCTCTCACGTTGTCCTGGCTCACTCCTTCCCCCACGCCGGTGAGGGCAACGTGATCAGACTGCTCCGCTTTGTCCTTTCGTTTCTACCTCTTTATCTCCGTTCACATCCTGAGGTCCCGTGAAATTCTGTTTCCTCTGTTCCCTGTTTCTCTCTGTCCACACGTCCGATCCCATTCGGAATAAAATTTAATCTCATTGCAGACGAGTGATTTTCACCGCGAGGGAGACATCATCGGGCTGAAACATACCGTGTGTTTTTTTTCCTCTTTATTCAACTCCATCTCCATCTCCGACCTGCTCCCTCGTTGTCCTCGCATCTCTCCGGCTTTATCTCTGTTTACATGCCAGGACCCCGTGACGGTTTGTTTGTTTCCCTCTGTTTCCCTCTGTTCTCAGTTTCTCCCTGACCACAACTTCCGTCCGGTCGCGTAAAGTAAATCTCATAGCAGGAACATATATTTATATTGATAATAAATGCACGCTGAAATTTAATGAACTTTCAAAACAACAGGAGAAAATTATTTCTTTTTTATCTCTCTCTCGAACTAACTGAGCTCTACCTGGAAGGTTTTATCGCCGTATGAAAAATAAAAGAATGATACTGGAAATACAAATTAAAATTACTTTAAAAGATGTTTTACCACTATCTGAAGGAACACTAGTCAATCTGTTGCATTTCCAGTTCCGTCTCACTGATGTCTGTCCTGCCACCGATCAGCGTTATACAGCACTGGTGATTCTCCTCTCCCGGAGTTGACGGAAGTAAGAGTCGACACAACAGATATCTTTTCCAGCGCACAATAGATTTATGCACCTCGTGCCAGACAACGGACAATAGACAGTATGTGCCGGAGTAGGCCATTTGGCCCTTCTAGCCAGCACTGCCATTCACTGTGATCATGGCTGATCATACACAATCAGTACCCCGTTCCTGCCTTCTCCCCATATCCCTTGACCCCGCTATCTATAAGAGCTCTATCTGACCCTCTCTTGAAAGCATCCAGAGTCTTGGCCTCCGCTGCGTTCTGGGGCAGAGCATTCCACATATCCACACATACCTGGGTGAAAAACTTTTTCCGCATCACTGTTCTAAATGGCCTACCCCAAATTCATAAACTGTGGCCTCGAGTTCTGGACTCACCCATCAGCGGGAGCATGCTTCCTGCCTCCAGCGTGACCAATCCCTTAATAATCTTATATGTTTCAATCCGATCCCCTCTCATCCTTCTAAATTCCAGTGTATACAAGCACAGTCGCTCCAATCTTTCAACACATGACAGTCACGCCATTCCGGGAATTAACCTTGTGAACCTACGCTGCACTCCCTCAATAGCAAGAATGTCCTTCCTCACGTTTGGACAGCAAAACTGCACACAATACTCCTGGTGGGGTCTCAGAGGGGACCTGTACAACTGCAGAAGGAGCTCTTTACTCCTATACTCAATTCCTCTTGTTATAAAGGCCAGCATGCCATTAGCTTTCTTCACTGCCTGCTGTACCTGCATGCTTGCTTTCATTGATCGATGTACAAGAACACCTAGATCTCGTTGTACTTCCTCTTTTCCTAACTTGACTCCATTTAGATAGTAATCTACCTTCCGGTTCTTGTCAGGTATTACAAACTCAACGCTTTATCATAAATAATGTTTCTAGTGATAATTAAGGATTTTGTCCCATCTCCGGCCACCGTGAACACCAGAGCAGCGTGAATCCCAAGCGACGTCATTCTAGTCTTGGCCAATTTAACTCCCAATCAGACTGAGTGGCTTAAAGACTACAACATAAATGCCTGGCAAGATTAAATGACAAGACCATCGCATTCCGGAGTTGGTAATAAACTGAGGATAATTTTTCCTCGTGTCTCAGCGCAGGTTGTCCCAGTCTAATCGCAAACTGGAGAACATCTGCAGACGCTGGAAATCAAAGTAATACCCACACAATCCTAAGGAGCTCAGCAAGCCGGGCAGAATCTATGCAAAAGAGTAAACAGTCAATGTTCCGGGCCGACACACTTCATCAGGGAGATCCCATTTAATAGGATCGGACGTTTTTACCATAATTATATGTATAAGGGGATGAGCGGCATTGATCGTGTCGATAATCCGTGGCTTTTTTTTTCCCAGGGACAAAATGACTAATACGCGGGGTATACTTTTAAGGTGCTTGGGAATAGGTACCGAGGGAATGTCAGAGTTCAGTTTTCACACAGAGAGTGTTGGGTGCGTGGAATACACTGCCGGCGACGGTGATGGAAGCGAATACAATAGGGTGTTTCAGAGCCTCTCGGACAGGTACATGGGACTTTGAAAAGTAGAGGTCTGTGCACCAGGGAAATCCAAGGCAGTTTCTAGAGTGGGTTTCATGGTGGGCACAACATTGTGGGCCGAAGGGCCTGTAATGGACTGTAGGTTTCTATGTTCTATGTCTTTTAATTGTAGTGTCGGAGACAGGTGTTAGACACCCAGGCATGCCTCTTACAACTGCTGGTAATTGTGCAGAGCACTATGCACTGGGTTGTCTGCAGCCCCGTGTCGTTCTGATAAATTGCCATCAGTAAACCGTTGGCATGCTATCTTGCTAATCGGCCTTGAGTATTGCAAAAAAAAGTCACTCATTATAACGACCTGGTTTCGGAACTGGTAAAACAAGAGAATTACAGGGACTGCAGGTTGGTACAAACCCTTTCTGATCGAAAAGCGCTTTTATGACAGGGTTTCCTGCCTTCCAGTGCCTCGACTGGCAAATCGTATTGCCGTTTAGAGGGTAGAATAGCATTGGTCTTCGTATGGTAGGGCGGAAAGTACAAGTCTCTCGTGATTTTTGTTTATCGCCCACAGGGAGGGAGGTAAATCTGCGAAAGCAACACGTGCACGACGTGCTCAGGCAAAGCAGGAGGAGCAAACAGGTCAAACTTTCTTTAAAAGATGAAGAAGGAAATATTATACACCCAGCCTGAGCGGAATGAAGTTCTCGAGTAGCGTTAGTATTAGGCGGAGTTATACACTGTGTGCGGTTTAACTCCTGTAAAGTCTGAAGCGTGGGTTCAGGAGTTCAAGTAGTTCAGGAGTTGCAGGGGGGTTTGATGGTTGCGGTGACATGAGGGGTTACGTTTGGCAGTTTAAATCGCTCATTCAGATATTCACTCAAAAACCCTCCTGTCGCTTTGTCCTTTGGACCATAATAGATGTGTTCAGTTACAGAAAGAGTTTCTGCTCTGTTACTCACGGAAAGGTGATTGCTCGGCTGAGATGTTTCAGTGTATCAGGCGGTGCAGTGTAAATGCATCAGAGTTTGGCATGTCAGGATAAGCTGTCGTTGGTTAACATCTTAGTCCAAATGTATTTTCAATTCTCTGTATGGCAGAGCAGAGCTTCTCTGCAAGTCTACTCTACCATGTGTCAGGGAAAAGGGAAATGAAATCAGTTATATTGTCTCCTGATTTTTGCCTGCACCTGGTTCCCTCTCCAAAATCACCCTGCTGACGCTGCCCCACACGGGCAGTCGAACACGGTCCCCTTTAACTACGTCTCCATGGTAACGGAATATCCACCATTATCGTTTCCCCCTCTATTCCCCTGGGGAATTCAAACGCGCTTTGTACTTCAGGCCAAGTGGGTTCCACACATCAACTTTCAGAACATCTGAACACTTCCAGACACGGAGTTATAAATTTCACAAATTTGTCCCAGAGCCCGAACTTCATACAGGGTCTATAGCCCAGTTACCGCGGTGGTGCCAAACATAATCTTTTAGACATGATGTAACAGGATCGAGTTCTGAATTCGCTTCTTTTTATTTCTCCCCGTTTCCTGTTCTAATACGCAAATTAGTCATGTCCATTTTTTAAGACACATCGACGGTTCAGAAGCGGCCCTAAAAATGGGCTCATCTTTCCTTGCATAGTTCTTTGTCTTGCCGTTTGTCCCCCTCCTGCCCCTGTGCTTCGGTTGCCTGAAAGTTATCAGGCGGGGTCGGGGTGTTTGATTCTGTCGTGTAGCTTCTGCTGACATGAAAACCTTTCCCAGACCTGATTCCGGCCTGGGCACAGGCTGTCTAGGTGAGGATAGAGACTTTGAGATTCCTCACCTTTCTTTTGTTTGGACGTGGTTTGGACAGTCAGTCTATTTTTGTTGTTGTTGTTGTTGTTGTTGTTGTTGTTGTTGTTGTTTCGTAGGTTGGTGTCGCTCAGCTGCCTCCAGCACTTATTCAACTCAAGTCGACTTTACTGTCATTTAACAACACACATGCTCACCGACAAACACGACAATGTTTCTCCGACCCAGAGTGTAAAGTACAGCACACACACACACACAACACACACAACATACAACCACGTATGACAGAAAGGACAGCATCCACCGATGAGCTGCGCACAAATAAACAAAGTTGCATAAATCAAAACAGGTTATTATATAATCATAATCCCACGTTGGGTCTCCGTCTCCGCTACCAGTTTCTTGTTTAAAATATTTATTTATTTTTTTATCTCAAAAGGCCCCGATAGTGCCACCGCCCTTGTGTCCAACCGCACACGCTACTTGTAAAAGGAATCACATACCTACAATACAAACACGAGGAAATCTGCAGATGCTGGAAATTCAAGCAACACGCACAAAATACTTTTGGAACACAGCTTCTCCTGTCATTGGCCAGGGTCATGGCGAACTCGTTCTTGTCTTTGCTGCCCTCAGTTTATCTATCGTTCGACCGTTATGTCGGAATCCTGCTCGACTACACCAATTTGCCAAAAATTATTTCAGAATGAAATTCAGTACCAGACTTCAATTAGCGAATCTTTCATGTCGTGGAGGGTCCGCGTGTGTGGAACTTTGAGGTACAATTGGAAAGCTTGTCTTTATATCTAGTAGCAAAAAGCGCGCCAGACCTTCCCAGAACAGTGGAATTAGTTCATAATGTTCTTCTCGCGATTTGTAGCTCATCCGATTACACTCATCGCACTTGTGTAGCTCTGTTATCATTCTAAGGAGTAGCAGTGCCAAGCACGATATTCACCTGGAAAGTCTACAATATCACTGAGCTACAGCAACATACAGCCCTGTAAAACTTATATTCGGAAATTTCATCAACGTGCAGGGAGGTTGGAGGTCAGACAGTGAGGGAGAGTGATGGTGGCGAAGAAGGTTTGGAGGGAGGGAGATTGTGGATGCGAGTAGGAAGGAGAGGGGTCGAGGGAATGAGTCACCGAGACGGGAAGGATTGTATGTTTCGGCAGCACTTTACAGTGGGGGAACAGTAATCCCAAAATGCAATGCGTGAAGGAAAGCCCTCTAGCTCCTCACTGTACATTTTTTTCCGGGATTTTGACACACTTCCCCACACACCCTCTTCACAGGCACCCCGGCTACGGAGACTTTCTCTGCCCCGTTTCTCAGCCTGTCTCATTCTCGGACCAGTCTCTTTCGGTACACCCCGTCTCTCTCTTCCCCAGGCTCTATTTCCCATCCCGCCGCACACTGAGTGCCCTCTCTTCACAGTGTCTCTTTCCCAACTCACCGTCTCGATACCGTTCCTGTCTCTCTCCTCCATCCACCGGTGTCTCCTCAATCCTATCCTCGGCTCCTCCCCCACTCAGATCTCTCTACCCATCCGAAATCTCTCTCATAACCCTGGCCTCACCAGAAGCTCCTTTCCGTGACTGACAGAGCAGAAACTCTTCCTGAACCGGACGGAACTATTATGGTCCAGAGAACAAAGTGGCGGAAGGGGTTTTTTTTGAGTGAACAACAGAATGAGCGATTTAAATTGGCAAACCTAAACCCTCATGTCACTATCGTCATCAAACTCCCCGCAACCCCTGAACTACAGGGACCCGTGCTTCAGACTTAATTCGGACCCAGTGTATAACTCCGTCTAATACTAATGCTACCCGACAGCATCATTCGACTCAGGCTGGTTGTAGAATATTTGCTTCTTCATCGTTAAAACCAAGTTTGATCTGTTCTCCCCCTACCCCCCCACCCCCCACCCCGGCTTTGCCGGAACATATTGCATCTTTCTTGCTCTGGCAGGCGCCTCCATCACTGTGGGCGACACACAGAAAAATCAGGTGGAACCTATACATTCCGCCCCACCACACGGTGTATTTGAAGACCAATGCTATTCTACCGTCAATGCGGCAATATCATTTGACACCGCAGACGGTGAGTAGATATGAAACCTGTCATAAAAGCACCTTTGGATCAGGAAGTGCTGCGACCAACCTGCAGTCCCCGCATTCCTCCTGCTTCACTAATTCCTAAACCAGGTCGTGATAATGAGTGATTTATTTTTTGCAATGTTTAAGGGCTATTAACAAGGTAGTTGTACCTCATCTTCCCGTCGTACCCAATACTGACGTCATTCTCTGCGTATTCCAGCCTCATCTGAATGTATTTTTTCTGTCACACACCTTGTTCTGCCTTTTTCTCCATCCCATTACATAAGGACAGTCAGTATTTGTTTGCTTTCACTGACAGTGATGGACAGTGAACTAGGACCAGGTTGCATCATGGGTAAACTGAGAGACCCTCGGTTTATGCCGCAGCAGTCACACGGGATTTTAGCGCCGTCCGGTTGCCAGGGGTAGGTAGAAATTTACAGGGTGCTGAATATCTGCTTATTCTCTTTCCCTCCCCGTTTAATTGCTTTGTTGAAAAAACCTGGCTGAAAATGGACACAAGGTATCCCTCAATATCTGCAGCTTTGCCAGACCACTGTACAGTATTTGGGACACATGCTTACTCAAGGAACTGACCAACTTGCCAAAGAACTAATTGCAGCTTTTATTATTACACCACGTCCCCGCAGCCAGACTGAAATGCTTCCCGTTTTGGGAATGGTCGATTATTGTAGACATTGGATTCCTGAATATCAAATGATGGAGCCTCCTCTTCGTGAAGCCTCATTACCGATCATATCTGTCGAAATACAATGGACTCAGGGAATGAACACAGCCTTTAATGCTCTGAACACCCCTATTTCAACGGCCCCTCTTTTGGGTATATCTGACTATCCAGTTCCTTTCCAATTATTGGTGAATGAACAGCAAGTGGCAACTTAACACAACGACATGGGGACCTCAGACGGCCCATTGCATATTCTGTACAATTACCCTCATTTGCCAGAGGCATGCCTCGTTCTCTAAGATTTGTCGCCGACACTGTTATGGTGGAAATGTCCAATCCTATTGTATTGAATCACCCTGATGAAGGGTCTAGATCCGAAACGTCGAGTGTTTTTACTTTTACACCGATGCTGCCTGATCTGCTGAGTTCCTTCAGGATTTTGTGTCCATGACTTTGATTTCCAGCATCTGCAGACTTTCTCTTGTTTGTGATTTGACTTAGACTGCAGTCAACAACAGAAGAACATGTGCTGCATTCACACAACGAAGTCAACCCCAGGTCATTGCCATCTCCGGAATGCAAAGATCTTGTCATTTAATCTCGCCAGGCAGTTATTTGTAGTACCGAAACCACTCAATCTGATTGGGAGTGAAATTGGCCAAAAAGAGTGTAACACGCTGTAAGGTTTCACTGCTGATGTAACGGTTTCTCTGCTGCAGCAATGTTTGGGTTATGGCTAGAGATAACGGGGCTTTGTTTGCCTGGGTTAGTCAGTGAGGAAATGCTGGTCTTTCTTGTGTGTATGGGAGCCAGGTTTTTCGCGGCCGTTCGTTGGGGAGCGATGGAGAGTCGGAAGTCCACTGGTCGGAGTGGAATGAGGAGCGAGGGTCCGAAAATCGGAGTCGCTCGGAGAAGCTGAAAAAATGTGAGTTCCAGCAATTCGCAAAAGACTGTGCCATGAGAATAGTCCCTTATCTTTATTTTGTTTCTTTACTAAACATATAGTTAAATTAAGAATTATAAAAACCAATCGTTTAATCGCATATTGTGTAGTGTTTGATACTTCACGGTGCGGATTTGTAACCGGGCATCATATCCCGCAGCATCCACACAAACGAGTTCTCAGTTTGGTGGAACCAGATGTTGTTTTGTCCCAGAAGAATACGTGGTGGACGAGCCTGAGGGTTACACTGGAATGAAATCGGTTGCGATTCGAATTGTCATTGTGTTCACGGGGTGACCGGGGATGGGACATAATCCTTACGTGTCATTGGAAACTTTATTTATGATGAAGTGTTGAGTTACTAATGACTGCCACGTGGCGCATCAATCTAATCGGCGCTCGAAAAGTTACCTGTCCTGTCAAGACTTGCTTCCGTCAAGCCCCGAGCCAGAATAATCACCGGTGTTGTATAAGCTGATCGTTTGCAGGACAGACATCAGTGAGACGGAACTGGAAATGGAACAGGGTGAGTAATGCTCCGCCAGAAAGCGGTACAACATCTTTTAAAGTAATTCTGCATCAGAAAATCAATGTATGACGATGAACGGTAAGCACAGATGACTGAAATATTAATGAATATTTGAACCAAACAGTATCTTACAAGCTGAGCGTTTCAAGTAATTTATATTTGAATACGGATTTCCAGTATCATTGTTTCTTTTCCCCAAAAATCGATTACACTTTCAGATAGAGCTCAGACAGTGAGAGGGGGAGGGAAAGAGAGAGAGAGAGAGAGAGAGAGAGAGAGAGAGAGAGAGAGAGAGAGAGAGAGAGAGAGAGAGAGAGAGAGAGAGAGAGAGGAGAGAGAGAGAGAGAGAGAGAGAGAGAGAGAGAGAGAGAGAGAGTGAGTGAGAGACGAGAGAGAGAGAGAGAGAGAGAGAGAGAGAGAGAGAGAGAGAGAGAGAGAGAGAGAGAGAGAGAGAGAGAGAGAGAGAGAGAGAGAGAGATCAAACAACATTTTTGTAGCTTTGGAAGTTCTCTAAAATTTTAAGTACAGTGAGGTTGACTTTATTCAGTAGGAGAACGGGCGTGTGTTCAGGAAGAACGAGAGAACAATGGAAGGAAACAGATGGTCACGGGGCCACGGGATGTGAACAGAGGTAAAGCCGGAAATGTGCAGCGACAAAGAGAGAGCAGTCCGGAGATGGAGACTGAGTTGAAAAAGAAAACAAAACACATCTAACACTCTCTGTTCCAGTCCGATCATGTTTTCCTCATGGTGAATCTTCTCAATCTAAACCGGTGTAGAGGCGTTAGAGAAGAATTAACCATGGAAGTTTCTGGTGAAATCGAGGGCATCCTCAGAGAGATTGGGTTGTAAACACCGTGAGCGTCACTGACAGGAAGAATGAGAAACAGCAGAGTGGGCGGAGAAAAGGAACGGAACCATCATGACTGTACAATCCCGGAGTAAAACGCTGTGAGCATCACCAAAACGAAGAATGAGATGTAATGGAGTGAATGAAAGTGAAATGGCCGGGACCTGACTGGAACGTCCCCGACATTTACCGAGTTCGACACCGCGTCCATCTGGGTGAATTACTGCTGAGGAGAGCTTTCCATGTTTGAGAGGAATCTGATAAAGAACAAATTTCATCTGAACGGGGTAGACAGCGAATGAACTATACCACCTGTAAATACATGGGCATTTCAGAGCCCACAGTTGTTAACCGTGGTTCTACATATCAGTGGATTTCGGATGGAGGAACACAACGATTGATTTAATTCCATTACCGAAACCAGCTGGTCGCTCTATGATTTAACGAATTTGGTTAACCGTTTCAGCGGGTATTTCACCGCGTTCTTCAGCTCCTCTCTGAACTTGCTCTGAGTCACGGCGTAAATACATGTGTTGGTGCAGGAGCTGAGGATCTGCAGAATCGTCGCCGTGGAGTCTGCGATATAAATCGGATATGTGTTCGAATAACGAGAGATGTTTGCAATCAGTACGTAGATATCAAGTATCGGTCGTGTCAACCACAGAAATATAAAACTACCGGTTGTACTGAATAGTAAAACGACCGATTTCCTTCGGTTCTCCATCTCCGGGTCCTTGTCATTCTTTCCGTTACTGCGGCCCCGGAGCCCCATCCGGACTTTATTGGCGGAAAAAATCCGTCTAACTATCAGAGAATTGAACAATAAAATCAGAATAAACGGGAGACCAGGCATGAAAACGCGATGAATTTTCTGAAGTGCGGCCCAAGTGGGGGACGTAGAGAAGCTCTCATTGGTCAAACAGCCATAGGAAACTCCATTAATTATCATCGAAGGCTCTATTGTAAAGTGGAAAGGGACACTTTCTAAACAGCCCAGAACACTCACTGTCCCGATAACCACAGCCGCCGTTCTCTCGGTGCAATATTTTGTTTTCAGCTTTTCGGAACAAATTGCCACAAATCTGTCGCAGGTGAACGCGACTGTCAGCCAGACAGAGCCTCCGGTGCTTCCTATGAGCAGGCAACGGGAGACCCTGCAAACAGGTGTCATACGGAGGACAGAAAACCTAAGGTATATGTAAACAGTCCACTTTAGCAGAGGGTCAGAGATAACGACCAGGACATCGGCCGCTGCCATTCCCAGCAGGTAGCGAGTGATACATTTGGAGAGACCGCACTTTCCTCGGGATAGGATAACAATCGCCACCAGGTTAACTGCAAGACAGAGGGAGGAAAACAGAGAAATTACTGACTAGTCAGGGAAATCGAGCCGCAGTGTGATAGAATCAGATTAGATCTTGTGTTTATTTTTCTGCCCTCAAAATGTGGAAGCCAGACGACTGAGAACGTACTGCGAGTTTAATAAATGGGTCAAATCTGGGTGAACTCCCAAACCGACGTGGGGAGAGCTGCTGAAATGCTTCCTCGGCCGCAGTAAGTGATGGCATTTAAGTATCAGCATCACTGGCTCTGAGCAGCACCGGAATGAATTGAAGTTCATATCTGCAGTTCGGTCTGCTCACATTTCTGATATAATGAGCCATTCACGTTGTTCCATCACCCAGTCCCGCAATTCTCAGACAATTCCTAAGGGCAGAATCACAGAAGGACGGCTGGTTCCCACAAATGCAGAAGAGCGCGGTGTCCTCCTGAGCAGACATTTCGATTCACAATTATTCCATGACATCGAGGCAGCGGAGAGGATTTCAATCAAAAAGGCATCATCACTCCAACGTGGAGAGCTTCCTGCTACGAAAGCAATGGGATTAATATTGTCGCCGCCTTCCGCCCATGACTGAAATGCGGGGACTGGGCGGGTGACTGTGGAAACAAGTAGCGAGAGAAACACTTCAGGACATCGGAATTAATTCTCAGTTTCTGCCGTTTGCAGGTGTGACAGCGGCTTACCCGGAATGCCAACGGCTGAAATAACAGGGTAGTAAATCTCTTCTATCCGCCAGATTACTGGATATCCCATTTGAGTGACGCAGTGAACTCGATTGCTCCGAATTCCACAGCTCGGCAAGACACTCTGGGCTGACGTACTGCAACAGGCTCTGATTTATACAGGGGATCAATCTCCAGTGACAAGGTCCCACCTCCCACCATTGTTATTGAACAAACAAATTACATCACCGGCAGTGTCTCAGGTGCAAATACTGTTGGCATGTAACACGAACACATCGGTATCATAGGAATTACCTCAGTCAGGTCCCTCTGTGTAATTCGACCAAAATACGTAATGAGACTAATAAGAGAGCAATGAGGGACTCTGCTTACAACTTTCCACAGTTGTACTGGCAGCGGTCACAACGGTTCCCATTTTCCAAATTGAAACTTTCACTGTGGTTCTCCTTCCACAAGCATTCCGGAATCGATGTTTCCAGTATTTTCTGCAATTTTCACTGTCACGCCTGCTGTTTCATCTACAATTAGATCCGGTTTCCCCTCACGGTGCTCTGGATCCAGGGACAAAATGAAAACCAGTCCCAGTCTCCTCCTGCAGACTTTCATTTTATTTTTACTCAGCAGCTCCACTTTGTCCGCTCAGACACCAAAACCACTCCACCCCGTCCCACTATGTGCCATCAAATATAAAACATACCCGCTGTGTACAGAGACACCTGTCCAGTTCACCATCAGACACGAAACCCACCCCAACCCGTCCCACTATGTGCCATCAGATATAAAACATACCCGCTGTGTACAGACACCCTGTCCAGTTCCCCATCAGACACGAAACCCACCCCACCCCGTCCCACGATGTGCCATCAGATATTAAACATACCCGCTGTGTACAGAGACACACTGTCCATTTCCCCATCAGACACCAAACCCACCCCACCCCGTCCCACTATGTGCCATCAGATATAAAACATACCCGCTGTGTACAGAGACACACTGTCCAGTTCCCCATCAGTCACCAAACCCACCCCATCCCGTCCCATCATGTGCCATCAGATATAAAACATACCCGCTGTGTACAGAGACACACTGTTCAGTTCACCATCAGACACCAAACCCACCCCACCCCGTCCCACTATGTGCCATCAGATATAAAACATACTCGCTGTGTACAGAGACACCCTGTCCAGTTCCACATCAGACAGCAAACCCACCCCACCCCGTCCCACTATGTACCATCAGATATAAAACATCCCCGCTGTGTACAGAGACATCCTGTCCAGTTCCCCATCAGACACAAAACCCTCCCCACCCCGTCCGACTATGTGACATCAGATATAAAACAACCCGTTGTGTACAGAGACACTCTGTCCAGTTCTCCATCAGACACCAAACCCACCCCACCCCGTCCCACTATGTGTCATCAGGTATAAAACATACCCGCTGTGTACAGAGACACCCTGTCCAGTTCCTCATCAGACACCAAACCCACCCGACCCCGTCCCACTATGTGCCTTCAGATATACCAACACAGATGCCTTGTGCAGGAAGGCACAGAGTCGACTGTACTTCCTTAGAAGTTTGGCGTCATTCAATGTTTGTAGTGAGATGCTGAAGATGTTCTATAGGTCAGTTGTGGAGAGCGCCCTCTTCTTTGTGGTGGCGTGTTGGGGAGGCAGCATTAAGAAGAGGGACGCCTCACGTCTTAATAAGCTGGTAAGGAAGGCGGGCTCTGTCGCGGGCAAAGAACTGGAGAGTATAACATCGGTAGCAGAGCGAAGGGCGCTAAGTAGGCTACGGTCAATTATGGAAAACCTTGAACATCCTCTACATAGCACCATCCAGCGACAGAGAAGCAGTTTCAGCGACAGGTTGCTATCGATGCAATGCTCCTCAGACAGGATGAAGAGATCAATACTCCCCAATGCCATTCGGCTTTACAATTCAACCGCCAGGAGTAAGATATGTTAAAGTGCCGGGGTTAGGACTGAGCTTAAGTTACCATTCAATGTATTTAAGAACTTTTTAAAAGATATTTATTAATGCTTTTTGAGAGCGTGACTTTAGATGCATATCATATTTTTACTGAGTTAAGTATTGTATGTAATTAGTTTTGCTACAATAAGTGTATGGGACATTAGAAAAAATGTTGAATTTCCCCATGGGGATGAATAAAGTATCTATCTATCTATCTATCTATCTATCTATCTATCTATCTATCTATCTATCTATCTATCTATCTATCTATCTATCTATCTATCTATCTATAAAACATACCCGGTGTGTACAGAGACACCCTGTCCAGTTCCTCATCAGACACCAAACCCACCCGACCCCGTCCCACTATGTGCCTTCAGATATGCCAACACTGATGCCTTGTGCAGGAAGGCACAGAGTCGACTGTACTTCCTTAGAAGGTTGGCGTCATTCAATGTTTGTAGTGAGATGCTGAAGATGTTCTATAGGTCAGTTGTGGAGAGCGCCCTCTTCTTTGTGGTGGCGTGTTGGGGAGGCAGCATTAAGAAGAGGGACGCCTCACGTCTTAATAAGCTGGTAAGGAAGGCGGGCTCTGTCGTGGGCAAATAACTGGAGAGTATAACATCGGTAGCAGAGCGAAGGGCGCTGAGTAGGCTACGGTCAATTATGGAAAACCTTGAACATCCTCTACATAGCACCATCCAGAGACAGAGAAGCAGTTTCAGCGACAGATTGCTATCGATGCAATGCTCCTCAGACAGGATGAAGAGATCAATACACCCCAATGCCATTCGGCTTTACAATTCAACCGGCAGGAGTAAGATATGTTAAAGTGCCGGGGTAAGGACTGAGCTTAAGTTACCATTCAATGTATTTAAGAACTTTTTAAAAGCTATTTATTAATGCTTTTTGAGAGCGTGACTTTAGATGCATATCATATTTTTACTGAGTTAAGTATTGTATGTAATTAGTTTTGCTACAATAAGTGTATGGGACTTTAGAAAAAATGTTGAATTTCCCCATGGGGATGAATAAAGTATCTATCTATCTATCTATCTATCTATCTATCTATCTATCTATCTATCTATCTATCTATCTATCTATCTATCTATCTATCTATCTATCTATCTATCTATCTATCTATCTATCTAACTATCTATCTATCTATCTATCTATCTATCTATAAAACATACCCGGTGTGTACAGAGACACCCTGTCCAGTTCCCCATCAGGCACCAAACCCACCCCACCCCGTCTCACTATGTGCCATCAGATATAAAACATACCCGCTGTGTACAGAGACACATTGTCCAGTTCTCCATCAGACACCAAACCCACCCCACCCCGTCCCACTATGTGCCATCAGATATAAAACATACCCGCTGTGTACAGAGACACCCTGTCCAGTTACCCATCAGACACCAAACCCAACATACCCCGTCCCACTATGTGCCATCAGATATAAAACATAGCCGCTGTGTACAGAGACACCCTGTCCAGTTCCCCATCAGACACCAAACCCTCCCCACCCCGTCCCACTATGTGCCATCAGATGTAAAACATATCTGTTGTGTACAGGGACACCCTGTCCAGTTCCCCATCAGACTTGAGGGACATCGATGTTCTCGTCATTGTGATGAGTTTCTCCATGATTATGATTATTTCCGTTATCTTGAAGTCCAGATCTGTCCATATACACCCCACCCCCCATCTCTTAAACTCTCTTCTCTGTTGAATCTGACTGAGGAGCAGTTAGATGCTCAAATACTGTGGCGTTCTATTAGCTGTAGGAATATAATGGGCAGATATGTCCATTGACTGTGGGTTAAGAACGAAACCAGCAACAGGTTTGTCTCTGGTGAAAATACAGACATCATTGAACAGAATATTCTCTGTCATGTATAGATTCCACTCGGTACACAGAGGTCTTCATCTGCTGCTTTAAGATAAAAATACACGTGTCCTTGTCATTCCCTCCGAGGTGCCCTTGTAGAAATAAATGCAGTATCGCCAGGTAAGATCACATCATCAGATAAGGTCATCGTAGAAACCGTTGTAATCACGTACACACACACACACACACACACACACGCACACGCACACGCACACGCACACGCACACGCACACACACACACACACACACACACACACACACACACACACACACACACACACACACACACACACACACACACACACACACACACACATAAACGGTAGGTCCTCTGTTAAATTATTTGCCTATTTCCCTGTCCATTCCCTTCTCTTCTCCTACTGAACCCGTTAACCAGGGTATTTTACGACCAATCGTATCATTGATAAAAGGATAGAGGAAACAGAAGAGATATTTAAACAGCCGCAGTACCATATTGCAAAACCTAGAGAAAGAAAATGAATAGTGACTTGGGAGGATATAGCGTAATTTCTCAGTCTGCCGGCGAGCAAAGTATTTATTATGCAGGAGGCTGCAAGCTGAAAATGAGGAGAGAATTCATATGCATTGCACATGAAATAAAGAACTAATGAGAGATAACGGCAGCAATGCAGAGACAAGCAACTAACGGGAGACTTTCAGTCGGATAATAAGAGAGTGTTGGTTTAAATCTCGACTTGATTGTCACCGGTATAACGTTCAAGTGTGGTTCATTTTATACCCACCTGTCTCCGGGGCAATGTGAGAGTGCGGGGTTCATTTTGTAGATATCAGAACCCTGGTACAGATTGAGAGCGTGGCCTTCTGTATGTGCAACTCTCTGGTTCAGTATGAGAAAATGCATTTCACTCTGTATCTATCAGTCTCTGTTACAGTGTGAGAGTGTGGGGTACATTCTGTATCTGTCAGTCTCTGTTACAGTGTGAGAGTGTGGGTTTCATTCTGTATCTGTCAGTCTCTGTTACAGTGTGAGAGTGTAGGGTCCTGTCTGTATCTGCCTGTCTCTGCTCGAGTATTACGTGTGTCGTCTCAGTCCTGTACCTGTGAGACTCTGATTCAGTGTGAGTGGGTCTATTTTTCCTCCGTGTTTCCCGCTGTTCCTCAAATTCAGTAAGTACTCTGAAAATATATTCTGTATTCCTTGAGCTATTCTTAGAACAAGAGCCTCCTGCAGTTGGTTTATGTTAAAATTGTGAGAGAGACAGTGCACTGATGAATGATAATGGTTGTATGGAGCAGTACATTCTGTGTAATGGAGTCTTATGGCAAGCAGACCGTTCGGCCCGTCATCATTCTGCATGCCATTCGTTCTTAAACTACATGGAGCCAAACGAACAGCACATGATCCGTATCTTTCTATGGTTTGTTAAAACAATCTCTGAAATGCTGAAATAAAATAAGGAAAATAAATATTTTTAAATATGTTAATTAAATAAGTGCAGAACTATATTAATGAATTGATTGAAATAAAGCCCACAGACGCTGCGAGCTTCAGTCTATATGCGATTCGTGATTCGTTGCTAAACCACATAGAGCCAAACGAACAGCACCTGATCCGAATATTTCTATGGTTTGGTAAAATAATCTCTAAAATGTCGAATAAAAATAAGAAAAATAAATATTTCATTAATTTATTTAAGTAAGTACATACCTAAATTCATAAATTGATTGAAATAAAAGCCACAGAGGTAGCGAGTTTAATTTTCAAGCAGCATTTACATGCATTTCTCTCACAGTTCTAAATTGCTGCCTTCGCCATGTATTCCGCACTCTTATGTTTGCCGATTCGGTCACTTATTCCTCAATGTGCACCAGACCATGAATTAACTAGAGTTAATTCCCACTCACAAATAATATAATATTCATTTCGATTTTCTTATGACAGCCTCAGACTGCTCTGCAATATGCCATGTATTTTTCATTGATAAAATTATGACAGCCTTGTTCCGTGCAGCACTGAGAGAGTTTGTGTGTGGGGATGCGAGGGGAGCTCAGTTTCACATTTGGAATCATCCAAAGCTACACACTGCAGCACGCGGTTGATGGAAGAATCCTGAGAAATTGGCGTCACTGATTACGTCACTGCACAGCCGGGACTGTTGCTCTCGTCAGGGACATGGTGGGCGGAAGAGTTGTTCCTGTGTTGCAGGATACAGAGTCCCACATTGCACCCATCAATGCAGAAGAACGAGATGAATGTAGGTGAATGGACAGAACGTGGTGAACAGACTGATATTACAATGGGAACACATCACCTGGACATGTTGGGATCATGGAACAGCAGAGAGCAGGAACAAGCCCTGTGACTCACCACTCCTGCGCTGAACACGATACCGAATGAGACTAAACTCTGTTCACTGTCCAGTACCCATCTCCATTCATTCACTGCATGTCATGTGCTGAGCCAACAGCGTCGTAAACAACAATGTATTACCGACTGCCGATTTTCCAGGCATCCACCATTATCTGTGAAAAAAAAAAACAAACCTGTCCCGCGCATCTGGACACTTCGAAGCCCAGAGGCAGAAGCAGGAAGATGTCGGAGCAGGGCTGGGCACAGCTGGACTGTGGCTCCCAATTCTGGTTCCGGCAATTTAGGATGGTTGTGGACGTCTCCGTCATGTAGCCTAGAATATTCCCGGGAATATTTCCACCGGGAAGGAACCTCAGACGCAGGTTAGACCGGAAAAGCGGTTATTACTCGTCCTGGAGCAGAGAAGCCGAAGAAGTGTACAAAGGCTGTGGTAAATCCAGTCAAGAAGAAAGGAAGAGCTTACGGAAGGTTCAAAAAGCTAGGTAATGATAAAGAGCTGGAAGATTATAACGTTAGCAGGAAGGAGCTCAAGAAAGAAATTAGGAGAGCTGGAAGAGGCCATGAGAAGGCCTGGATGGACAGGATTAAAGAAAACCCCAAGGCATTCTACAAGTAGGTGAAGAGAAAGAGGAAAAGAAATGGGAGAATAGAACCAATCAAGTGTGACCGTGGAAATGAGTGTCTAGAGCCAGGAGAGATAACGGAGGTACTTAATGAGTACTTTGCTTCAGTATTCACTACGGAAAAAGGATCTTGGCGTTTGTTGGAATGACCTACAGCGAACTGAAAAGCTTGAACATGTAAATATTAAGGAAGAGGATGTGCTGGAGCATTTGGAAAGCATCAAGTTGGATAAGTCACCCGGACTGTTCAAGGCCTACAGCAGCAACGTTCCCCAAATCAGCCAACGCTACATCGACGATTGCATAGTTACTGCTCCCCGCACTCGTGCTGAGCTCGTCCATTTATTCAAATTTGCCTCCAACTTCCACCCTGCCCTCAAATTTACCTGGTCCATTTCGGCAACTCTTTCCCCTTTCTCCATCTCTGCCTACATCTCCGGAGACAGTCTATACGCAGGTATATTTTATAAACCTACTACCTCACAGCAGTCCGGACGGTACCTCTTTCTACCCTGCCATTTGTAAATAAAGCCACCCCTTCTTTCAGCTCCTCCGTCCCCTCTGCCTCTGCTCTCTGGCTGAGGTTTTTCATTCCAGAGCAAATGAAATGTCCTCCTTCTTCAAAGAAAGGGGCTTCCTCTCCTCCAACATGAACGCCGCCTCGCCCGCATCTCTTCCATTTCACGCACATCTGCCCTTACGCCATCCTTCCGCGGCCCATCACGGATAGAGTTCCTCTTTTTCACTCACTCACTTACTGCACCACAATGCACATTCTGAACATAATCGCACATATCGTCTACTGCCTCCAACGGGATCCCACCGCCGAGCACATCTTCCCATCCTCATACAACTCCCGACCATTTCTGCTTTCTGCAAGGATGACTCCCTGTGTGACTCGCTTGTCCTTCCCCACCGATCTTCCTCCTGGCACGTATAATTTCAACTGGAACAAGCGCAACATCTGTCCTCACACCTCCTCCCTCAGTGCCACAAACATTCCTTCCACGGATGGCGACACTTCACCTGCGAGTCTGTTGGGGTCATCAACAGTAACCGGTCGTTGAGAGCTCCTATATATCAGTGAGACCCAACGTAGATCGGAAGACCCCTCCCCCTCGTCGAGCACCTGCCACGAAAAGCGGTGGCCTCCCATTTCAATTCTACTTCCCGTTCCCATTCTGACATGCCCGTCCGCGGCCTCCTCTACTGCCAAGGCGCCGGACACAGGTTCGAGTACTGACTCCTTGTATTCCGTCAGGGTAGCCTCCAATATCATGGCATGAACATTGATTCCTCTAACGTCTGGTCATTGCCCACACTCACCCCCGCAACTTCTTCACCATTCCGCATTCATGTCTCTCTTTCACAAGTTCTCTTCTTACCTGATCATCCCCACTCTCTGGTGCTCTCCCCTACCCATCCGCCCACCCCACACACTTCCCTTTTTTCCATGGACTTCTTTCTGCTCGATTCAGATTCCCCCTTCTCCAGACCTTTATTTCTTTCACTAATCAACTTTCCATCTCTTTATTTCACCCCTCCCTCTTTCACAGTTGCATCTATCAACTGCCACCTTAACTTTTTCTTCCCCTCTCACAGCTTTCTAAACTCACTTCTCCCCTTCTTTTCCGGTACCGATGAAGGGTCTCAGCCCGAAAAAACAATGATTGTTTACTCTTTTCCGTAGATGCTGCCTGGCCTGCTTAGTTACTGTAACATTTTGCGTGCGTTGCTTTGAATATCCAGCATCTGCAGACTTTCTGGTGTTTGGTATATCTGCCTGAATTTATTTACCCGCGCCTCCACGGAGCCGACAAAAAGGCAGGCATAGCTGGGACGTCTTGCGAGTGCTTATGGGTACACGTTTTGGCTGAGGAAGTGGGAGGATCTAAAGGAGAAATTATTGAGAGTGAGGACAAGCTATCCGCCAGACGGAGGAGAGTGATGGTGGAATGGAAGCCGTTGGGTTTGGTGTCCAGATAAAAACAGGGAGCTTTGGGAACTTCCTGGTGAGGGATGGGGGTGTATAGGGACTGGGCATGGATGGTATATATCATATGATATGTGTCAGGGCACCAGACAAATTTGAAAAGATGCAAAGCGTGTCAGCTGTCATGGATGTGTATGGGAAGGGAATGAACCATGGCGGATGAAACGGAGTCAAAGAATACAGATATGATTTTAGTGGGGCAGAACAATCTGTAACAAAGTGTTTACCTGAACAGGGTCGATTGTGGGTATTGGGTATGAGGTAGAAATGGGAGACGCCGGTTACGGGAACTATGAGGGTGCTGCAGTGCAATTTGATCCCCAGAGCTAGTAAGTTTGGGGACAAAGGCCTGGTGCTCCGTGGTGGGATCCTTTTCGAGGAGTAATTAGGAGAAGATGTCTGAGAGCTGACGCTGGGCCTCCAGAAGGTAGCGCAAATTAACCTTTCTGGACTTTAGAGCAATAATCAAGCACTGATTGCACCTAAAATTAGTGGTGAATTCCTGATTTCGCTACACCTTAAGTTATAAACATTCTAATAGCGATAACTAAACTGAAACTACAGCTCACCTAACTTTTATCAAACTTTGTTTTTGGAGAGGGAAACGTGAAGCAAATCGGCACGATATATTGAGGAATTTCGAGATAAGTTTGCTATTCAGGAACTTGCTAACAACTTATTACTAGCTCAATGGTTCTGATGTGAGATAGCCACTCTGTATTGCACATTATGTTTCCAGAATTTCCGAATTAAATACAGGGGCAATTTTAACGTTAGGGCTCGATCATAATATGTTGCTCTACTGATTGGGATGTTTATGTAAAGTGATTTGGAATGGCATTACATTGTCCGTTTAAGTGGGCACAGTTCATTGTCAGCGCGTCACTTTAATTTTGAGTTAATACTGGGTAGATAACCTTAAGAAAAGTTAACTGAATTGAATTGAATATATTTTTGATATCCTTCCTATAATGAGCGAAAATCTCTACTTTTCCGTCTAAATGTGCAAAGTGCAATTATAGTAATTTATAATTAATCGTGATTAGTACTACTTCTTAGACAGTTTGTACTGCTCGTTCTTATTTTAATATAACGGCAGTCAATGTCTTACCGGAACAAGGACAGACGTCTGGATTTCCAGACATATTACGCTCTTTTCACCATTGCCTGATCAGACATGCAGCGTGGCAGAGAGTGACCGGAGTGAATGTGATCGGATGAGAAACAGGCATAGATCTTTTGGCAATACAATGTGAATTTCGTGTCACACACGAGCACAAATAAATATTTCACTAACTTGTTAAGGAAAATTCGGATAAGAGAAAGAAATTCGTGAATGAGGTCTTTGATTCTACATTTACAGTTTAAAATCTAAGAGCAGGTGTTGCAGACTTGACAAACTGACGTGATGTGACGTGGGGTCAAAACAAGTTCCAGTGGATCAACAGACTACAGGAGCAGAATTAGTCGCTCAGTCAATCCAGTCATTTATATCGTGAGCTTCTCCATTGGCTGAAACTGGAAAGATTCAGCCAGATAGAGAATAGATCGATAAATCTCCCGATCACATGCTGGTAAAGGAGGCACATTGGAACATTAAATAAAATGAAAACTCCGAACCAAATGAAAAGAGAATGGATGTCAGGATGGCAAACACGGCCGGGTCACTGCACAGGTTTAGATAGTGGACAATTCGAGAATAAATCTCTTTGTTTTCAATACCGGATATTAAAGGGATTAATGTACAAGTTAAAATACATTTTACAGAACGGAAATGTCTAAGCAATCTGATCTATATAAAACAATGCTTCATTTCCTGAAATAATGGAAAGGCAGAACTGCTGGAAAGAGCGACGTTTTCAGGAAGTTCAATTTATTATTCCGCTTGTAGAGCAGGTGTGGTTTTATTTTCGAAATGGGAGAACTACTTGACCCTTTCAACTGAGCGGTATAGACAACTAAAATGTTTCAAAACTAAAATAGCGGGGGAGATCAAAAGAACTTCCAACTGCTCTCTGAATTGGGTCTGGGTCACTCCGTAGATAAATGTATTCGTGCAGCTGCTGAAATTCTGAAACACAGAACTCCAAAACTGTGCCTGAAAAAGCCGAATGGACACTTCCAGGTCTGTGTTGAGGCATCGCATGAGAATGAAGACCAGAGTGGTTGTCGCCCAACAGAGAAGGAAACTCGCCGACAGGCTGAAGAGCAGAATGATGGATTGACTCCGACTCTCCATCTCCGGATCTCGCTGTTTCCCGGAATTTCCCCGCCCCTTCAGCCCCCTGCGGACTCTGCTCGCCGCCAGTATCTGTCTGACGGTCAGAGCATTGAGGGTCAAATTGAGGAAGAAAGGAAGTAGCGGATTCAACAGACGGTCCACCCAATAAAACCACTCAAACGATGGCGAGAAAAGAAGTGCGGGCCTATTGGTACAGACCCAGTTAACATTTACCCACAACGCTGCTCCTTTCATATACAGGAAATAAAATGCGATGTTTTTTAAACAGAAACCGACAGATATTGCGCCAATCACCAATCCTGCAACTTTGGGGATGCAGTACTTCGTTTTAAAATTAGCGGAGCAAATGACCACAATGCGATCGAAAGTGAAAGCGACAGTAAACCACACGGAACAGTCAACGGCCACGTGACACAGGACGTAGTGGACAAGGCAGAACGGAGCGTTGTCCAGGAATCTGTGAAATCCGTATGCTTCACCCAGCTGGTAGAACAGGACTTCAATAATCACCACCATTATTTCCGCCGCGGCCATCGCCACCAGGTACCGCGTGACGCATTTGGAGAGACCGCATTTTCCTCGGCAGAGAACGATAATTGCCACAAGGTTAACTGCAGTGAAAAAATAGACCAAAACTAAGAATAAAGAAAATCAAACGCATTTCTTTTTTTTTGTAGAAATACAGTTATCGTTTGTTCCCTTGAAATAAAACCCATCGTTCATCTCTGCCGGACATTATCAGTGGAAGTAAAAAAATACATTGTTTGTTTGAACACGTGACCGCAGCATAAAGTGTTTTACAGTAGCGCATGCTCACATTAATCTCTTCACGTTCACCGATGCAGCAGCGATGAGCAGAATCCTAGAATGATAGATCGCAGAAACGCGTCCTTCGGCCCAATATCTCCATGCCGACCGACATGGCCAGCTGATACCCTTGTCCGTGATTGGATCACATTCGTCAAGCTGTCCATGTGTACTTCAAATATTGTTAACGACTCTGTAGGGCCCATTTCCTTTGTCAGGCTGTTCAATATACAGAGCAAATTCTACGTGAGGAAACGTCGCTCGGAATCCAACTGCATTTCTGCCCTCTGATCATAAATTCACCCCCTTTTGTTCACGATACCTATTCCACGGAGATGAATGATTGTATCTATACATTGTCATGGTTTTATGCACCTCATCCGCCGGTCACCTGCCTTTTGTAATAAAATGCCACTCGGCCGAACCTCTCCCTGTAACTGAATCCCGAGAGTCCCTGCAGCATCTTTGTGAATACTGTCTGCACTCTTTTCAGCGGACTTCTGCCTTTCCTATAACAGGGCGACCAAACCTGTTCGCAGAACTCCAAGCGCGGTATCTCCGAGGAGAGAGGGAGTGTAATTGACGTGCGCATCTACACTTCCTTCCGAAGGTTAAACTGAACTTATAGCAAACGCACACCTTCCGCAAATTTTCCTCGGAAAGTGTAACGGTAAACAAAGCGGCACAACGTAGGCAGGAATTTCGAGACAATTCTGATATTCAGTAAGTGGAGACAACATAGATAGATAGATAGATACTTTATTCATCCCCATGGGGAAATTCAACTTTTTTTCCAATGTCCCATACACTTGTTGTAGCAAAACTAATTACATACAATACTTAACTCAGTAAAAAAATATGATATGCATCTAAATCACCGTCTCAAAAAGCATTAATAATAGCTTTTAAAAAGTTCTTAAGTCCTGGCGGTAGAATTGTAAAGCCTAATGGCATTGGGGAATATTGACCTCTTCATCCTGTCTGAGGAGCATTGCATCGATAGTAACCTGTCACTGAAACTGCTTCTCTGTCTCTGGATGGTGCTATGTAGAGGATGTTCAGAGTTATCCATAATTGACCGTAGCCTACTCAGCGCCCTTCGCTCAGCTACCGATGTTAAACTCTCCAGTACTTTGCCCACGACAGAGCCCGCCTTCCTTACCAGCTTATTAAGACGTGAGGCGTCCCTCTTCTTAATGCTTCCTCCCCAACACGCCACCACAAAGAAGAGGGCGCTCTCCACAACTGACCTATAGAACATCTTCAGCATCTCACTACAGACATTGAATGACGCCAACCTTCTTAGGAAGTACATTCGACTCTGTGCCTTCCTGCACAAGGCATCTGTGTTGGCAGTCCAGTCGAGAACTTAACGTTTCAAAAGTGATATAGCAATTCCGGATTGCGCAATATGTTTCCAGAAGTTCCGAATAAGAGGAAAGGGCAACTTCAAAGTGGGGGCTCAATCAATAGATGAAGTTGCTCCACTGGGGCGTTTTCCGTCAAGTGTTTTTCAATGCTGTTACATCATTCAGTTAACCGGGCAGAGTTCACAAAGAGCAGGTCAGTTTTATTTTGAGATAATTCTGGGCAGGTCGAGGTAAGAACAGTTAATTGATTACTATTTCTCAGATCCATTGTGCTGTACACGTATATTTTAATATAATGGCGGTCAATGTCCTACGAGGGTGCGGGCAGACGGCTGGTTTTCCAGTCGTATTCGCGATAGCCTGTTGATGCGTGGAACATGACGCATAGTGACCGGAGAGAATGTGATTGGTTGTGCGGGAGGCATAGGGCCTTGGAACATGCATGATGTAGTTTATGTCTCACACTAGCACACATGGATATTTAATTAATGTGTTAACGACAAAATCGTGCAAGAATTGGAGTATGTATATCTTCAGTTCAGGTGGAACGTCAGATAGAAGGACACCAGGCGTTTGTGGTTTTGGATTTACAGCTTAAAATCCGGAGCAGGTGTTGAAGACTCGAGAAACTGAAGTGATGTGTTGTTAAGTGAGAATGAATTCCATAAACCAGAAGACGCTAGAAGAGGAATTAGGTCATTCAGTCAGTCGATGCCGCCATCATGGCTGATTTATTATCCCTTTCAACGCTATTCTCCCGCTCTTCCTTAACCTTTGAAGCCCTGATTAAACAGAATGCTCTAAAACTTGGCCTTAAATGCAGCCAATGACTTTAGCTACACAACCCACTGTGCCTATCGTGTCCACAGATTTACCGTCCCCTGGATAAACATTTTTTTCCCTCTCGTCTGTGTTCCAAAGGGGAGTCGCTTAATTCTGAGGCTGTCATCTCTGTTTCTACACTCCTTCACTACAGGAAACGTCCTCTGTACATCCGCTTTATGCAGACCTTCCGAAGTTTTAGATCTCCACTCATTATTTTAAACTGCCACGATTACAGATTCGGAGCTATCATTTCACAGTCATTGGTCACAACGCAGCTCCTTGCGACACGTGACACGGTAGAGAGGCCGCAGTTCAATCCCATCACGCGCAACATCCTGGAAAAAATAATAAAAAACGGGAATGTATAAAACAGGAATATAGCTTCAATGGCCGGCATTGTAATGGCTCCCACTCAATGTAGGAATTGAGAAAATACATACTATGAAATTAGTTGAATGTATAAAATGGTAAATCTAAATTGCTTATAGCTTTCCTCATGTTCGACATTATTACCGTGAAGGGGCTGAAATCGTGCTATTTCAAGGGCAATTTGTATTTACTATATGAAGTTGGGAAGGTGAACTGATGTGACGTCAAAGCAGAGCGAAGTTGGGCCGAAACAAAATTATAACTCATCTATATTGTGGGCTTCCATTTGCGCTGAAAGCAGTAAGCTTCCGCTAGACAGAACAAGGACAACAAACTTCCCAGTAACATGCTGGTACAGCAGCCGAACTGGAACATTAATTAGAGTGAAAACACGGACCAAGGGGGAAAGGGAATGGATGTCGGGATCGGCTGCCATTGCATTATCGCTCCAAAGGTGGAGGTAATGGACAATTAGAGAATGGATCTCGATACCCGGGTGATTTAAAGTGCAAGGTAAAACACATTTTACAGAAGGAAAATTACCAAACAATTTAACAGGAAAGCAGAGTATTTTACCGAAAGAAAGGGAAAGCAATCTGGTAGAAACACAGGTACTGCTTGAAAATGGAACGTTTTCAGGGAGTTTCGTTTATTAATTTTCTCGCAAAGCAATTGTGGGTTTATTTCCATAATTGTAAATTTATTCGACTCTTTCATCTGAGCAGAATAGTTTTCTAAAACATTTCAAAACTAAGGTAGCGGGGGAAAGCAGAAAAACTTTCACCTGCTCTCTGAATCTGGTCTGGGTCACTCCGTAGATAAAAGTATTTGTGCAGCTGCTGAAATTCTGAATCACAGAACCTGCAACCTGTGCCTGAAAAAGCCGAATAGACGTTTCCAGGTCGGTGTAGAGGCATCGCATGAGAATGAAGACCAGAGTGGTTGTTGCCCAACAGAGAAGGAAGCTCGCCGACAGGCTGAAGAGCAGAATGATGGATTGTCTCCGACTCTGCATCTCCGGATCCCGGTGTTTCCCGGAATTTCCCCGTCCCTTCAGCCCCCTGCGGACTCTGCTCGCCGCCAGTATCTGTCTGACGGTCAGAGCATTAAGGGTCAAAATGAGGAAGAAAGGAAGTAGCGGATTCAACAGACGGTCCACCCAATAAAACCACTCAAACGATCTCGTCAAAGGAAGTGCGAGCCTATTGGAACAGACCCAGTTACCCCTCATCAAAAATGCTACTCTTTCAATATACAGGAAATAAAATGGTACGTTTTTTAAACAGAAACCGACAGATATTGCGCCAGTCATCAAACCTGCAATTTTGGGGATGCAGTATTTCGTTTTAAATTTAGCAGAGCAAATGGCCACACAGCGATCGAAAGTGAAAGCGACAGTAAACCACACGGAACAGTCAACGGCCACGTGACACAGGACGTAGTGGACAAGGCAGAACGGAGCGTTGTCCAGGAATCCGTCATGAAATCCGTATGCTTGACCCATCTCGTAGAACAGGACTTCGATAATCACCACCATTAGATCCGCCGCAGCCATCGCCACCAGGTACCGCGTGACACATTTGGAGAGACCGCAGTTTCCTCGGCAGAGAATGATGATCGCCACAAGGTTAACTGCAGTGAGACAAAAAGGACCAAAAATAAGAATAAACAATATCAAACGCTGTTTTGCGTGGACATACATCCATGATTTGTTCACTTGAAATAAAATCCATCGTTCACCTCTGCTGGACATTATCAGAGGAAATAAAAACAAATACCTGTGTTATGTGGTTTGTTTGAAAGCCTGACCGCAGAATCAAGCGCTTTGCAGGAGCACCTGCTACATTCTCTCCTCACGTTCACCGATGCAGCAGCGATGAGTAGAGTCCAGGAATGATAGATCACAGAAACGCGCCCTTCGGCCCATAATTCCATGCCAACGTTTGGATCACATCTCCCTAAGGCTTTCACATTTGTCAAACTGCCCAGGTGTATTTTAAATATTGTTAATGATTCTCTATCGCCCATTTCCTTTGTTAGATTGTTCAATACACAGAGCAACTTCCATGTGAGAAAACGTCTCTCAGAATCCAACTACATTTCTGCTCTCTGATCCTAAAATTACCCCCTTTTGCTCACGATTACCCAACCCCGCGGAGATGAATGACAGTATCTATACATTATCATCCGCCAATCACCTGCCTGAAGGAATAAAATGCCACTCGGCCGAACCTCTCCCTGAAACTCATGTCCTGGAGTCCCCACAGCATCTTTGTAAATACTGTCTGCACTCTTTTCAAGTCAAGTCACTATTATTGTCATTTCGACCATAACTGCTGGTACAGTGCATAGTGAAAATGAGACAACGTTTTTCAGGACCATGGTGTTACATGACACAGTACAAAAACTAGACTGAGCTACGTAATAAAAAAAAAAAACACAGATAAAGTTATACTAGACTACAGACCTACACTGGACTGCATAACGTGCACAAAACTGTACCGGCATTACAATAAATAATAAACAGGACAGTAGGGCAAGGTGTCAGTCCAGGTTTCGGGTATTGAGGAGTCCGATAGCTTGGGGGAAGAAATTGCTACATAGTCTGGCCGTGAGAGCCCGAAAGCTTCGGAGCCTTTTCCCAGACTGCAGGAGGGAGAAGAGTTTGTATGAGGGGTGCATGGGGTCCGTCATAATGCTGAATCCTTTGCAGATGCAGCGTGTAGGGTAAATGTCCGTGATGGCGGGAAGAGAGCCCCCGATGATCTTCTCAGCTGACCACACTATCTGCGGCAGGGTCTTGCGGTCCGAGATGGTGCAATTTCTGAACCAGTCAGTGATGCAGCTGCTCAGGATGCTCTCAATGCAACCCCTGTAGAATGTGATGAGGATGGGGGTGGGAGATGGACTTTCCTCAGCCTTTGCAAAAAGTAGAGACGCTGCTGGCCTTCCTTTGCTATGGAGCTGGGGTTGAGGACTAGGTGAGGTTCTCCGTCAGGTGAACACCAATATCAGCGTACTTCTGCTTTTCCTATAACAGGGCGAGCAAAACTGTTCACAGAGCTACAAGCGCGGTATCTCCAAGGAGAGAGGTAGTGTAATTGACGTGCGTACCTACACTTCTTTCCGAAGGTTTTAGTTATTATTCGATTGCAAGGTCAGATTCTGAAACCAAGATCTCGCACCCTAGCAACCTTCCATCCGTTTTATTTTACTGCTTCGGGGACAAACCATTGCTTTGAGCAGAACATTGTTACACGGTTTGGAAAGTGCGCGGTACTTTAAATGTGTTTTTTTTTTCATCTGTAACATGCATGTCGAACAATGACAAAATATAACACACAACACAAGTAAACGCAGCTAGGCAGTCACCTCTGACAGGGAGTATTCCGAAGTAAAATGTTCTGACTGAACGGCGTTGGTAGCTTCTGTCTTTATTGTTACCACTTTTGACAGTGTTGTAACTTGAAACAATGACGATTCAAATATGTTGAAGCTCTAAAATGTTTCAATGTAAATGTGGTACGTTTAGTATTTAGCACATTTATGGATTATATTCAGTAATACAGTTAATTTCGGTGTATTTCATAATCATATTAACAAAGATTTGAAAAACAATATTTACGGAGTGACCAATTTCAGTTCTGGCGCAGCTGCGTACCCGCGCATCTGAGAAGGAACAGTGCTGACACCAAGAAACATAGTTCCGAATTTGGGGACTGGAAAAACCTAGGAATTGTCAAAGAGTAGAAAATGTCATCAACGTCCTATAATTGAACAGCGCTGGCAGGGGAAAAATAGAAGGGGAACCTTTCAGAAAGATGAAAGAGAAATTTTTGGTGGAAATTGGTAAATTTGCACTTGGGCACTCAGCCGCTGGAAGATGCGTGCGTGAGTTTTTGCGGACAGACAAGTGTCTCTGGATCACAGCCGTGGAGGCGCATCGTTTATGGTGAAATGGAATCCTATCGCACGGCCGCGCCATTGGAATCCCTGTCTTCAGCTGAGCCTCTATCATCATTCCCTAACAAGCCGGCCTCGGTGACGAAGCACAAGGCACTACCCAGTTGCTGTAAAGCCTCATTTGTTTAACAAATTTCCTTTATGGATGGAGAATATTCGCCTTTATCTGGATCTTATGTGACTGTAGACACAAGAATCCCGTGGATTGTCACGTTAATCCTCTGTACGGGAAACCCAGGGGGGCCGTAATAATATCAGAATTGCCTCTGATACCCACTTCCCATGAGTCCGAACAGGAAAAGGGAACAGAATTTCACAAGTTGAAATCAAAGCTATTTACTGTGAGTATAAACGCCAATCTACTGCTCAAGTGACAGAGTTGGAAGGAATGCGGTCCGCTAATGACGGGAGGTTTCGATAGACATGGACTGTGTGTGTTACGTCCGTGCAGGTCGAAGTCTCACGTCACAACTGAGAAGACTACAGGCAGTTCCAGTGACAAGTCTGCATGAACCAGGTTAAAATATTAACAGGGCGCAGGAGATTGAGAGGAACGAGGCGGCATTTTAGGGAATTTTAATAAACACCGATTAAAATCACATCAGCAGTAGCTGAGAGTGGCGTGAGGTCTCTGTTTCAGTATAAGTAATCGAAAGGCACTTACCCGGGATGCCGACAATTACAATCACTGTGTAACAAATAGCCCTTTCTTGGAGCATTGTTAATCCAGGACTGTTAGTATTTACAGTTCTGTGCCGAGTGTTCCCAATTTCTAAATGTCATAAAAGTTGGAAACAGCCAGTAAATAAACTCAAACAGTTATAACAAAGCCCAGAGAGCAAATTTCTTTTACGTCTGTAGAGTAAAACTCTTCACGGATCACACGTTGTTGAGAGTCCACCGCGTCTGGATGTTTCCGTCCTCAATGTAGCTGAAGCTCAGAATGACGTACTTTTATAGAAAAATCGGTCATCAATAATGAAAACAACTTGCACAGTGACTGGTAATAATTACCGCTAGTTAGCAAAAATATCTCTGCTCTAACGAACCGGAATGCCATTGGGGAAATAACACGCCTGATTTCGTTGCACCTGTCATGAAGCCTCAAGAGACGGCCCATGCTGGGATCGCAACACCAGATGCGATGTTGTCAAACTACTCCGTGTAATGACAGGACATTATCTGCGCATCGCTGGTGACGACAGTAGTCTGTAATCCTGTGGGTGAGTCCACCTCATCAGCGCTGATTCCACTCTCACATTGCGAGTGGAGTCTCTGTCTTGTTACTTCCCTGTGATGACGCACCTTTCATGTGATTCACTGTCACTTTGCTTGCGGGGATTTAGTTTTTACTGGACATTAACATGAATGATTTCTGGCGCAAACCCTCACTGTTTGCACTGTTACCGGAGTCAGTCGCAAACACAGATGTTGGCAAGTATGCGGCGCGAAATGCAAATCAATGATCCCAGCATTACAGACATTGTCCGCTGCTGTACCAGACAGAGAAAAACAGAAAATATTGTGTCAACATCGGGTTTTATGCAAATAAGTACCAGTAACGATATTACAGAGGCACCAGATGATTTTCGAAGTTAGATTTCAGAACGAAATTAATTCAGGGAAAAAGTACATATTAAGGTGCTAAACAGAGATGAACTGCGCAGTGGAACATCAATACGCGTGCACAGCGAAGTATCAGGATATAGAAAGCGAGCTGTTCCTGAAACACGCTGTTCTCGTGTTTAGACAGAGAAATATGGAGAAGCAGGGGACAGGGGTTCTTTGACATTTCATGAAACATAATTTACAACAGGCTAATTGCGTCACTTCCGCTTCAGCACATCAGGAACAGAGTGACGGTCCAAGGAGAGACGCATTGGAAAGAACGCAGCATTTGGAACAGCATCAGTAACTGAGCTTTCGGGCGTGCAGTGGCTTCAGACTAGTGCGGCGCAAATATCTGAGTGCCGGGGAATGCGGATTGATGGTAAATCAGGGAGGATTCTGGCAGTAATTGTCGAACCCCTTTCTATGTGCATGAGAATAAAATTCTGCGTCAATTCAGCCACCGGACGTTAGGAACATCCGGGGAGACGCTTTCGAAAGAAAGCAACATTCTGAAACCAGCATCAATAACTGAGATTTTGGCCGTACAGTGGTTTGGAATTACAGCTTTTTCTATATCTGAGTGCCGGGGAAAGGGGATTAATGGTATATCAGGGAGCCTTCTGGCACTAACTGTCGAACCCCTTTGTATGTGCATGAGAATGAAATGGTTAATTGTGTGCAGCGCTCTCCTCTTCGACGACAGGTATACTATGGATTCTATGAAAGCGAAGATAAGGTGCCTCCACCCAGAAGGTCATCTGTCCATATTCCTCCACTGACACTGCCTACATGACAAGTTCCTCCAGCATCGTGCAGGTTCCTCACAGATTCTTTTACAGGAGTTTCTCAGCTTGTTCAAGGCCAAGTCAGGAGCCGCCGAATTCAAAAGTTAATTCCAAGTAGCTTTGTGCAATAAAATATTGTTTTGCCCATTCATTGCTTAACTCACTGACTAGAGTTGCACAAAAATGAGGTAATTATTTCTGCCTACAGCAGACTATGAGAGAAATGGTTAGTTTCCCAAACTGATGCCACGCCACACCCAGACTGATGGAAGTACCCTTACCCCGCTGGGGAGCATCCCGAGTCACAAAGCACAGAATCATGGAGAAGTCCGGCACTGAAACAGGCTGCTCTGCTCATCCGCCAGTGCGGAACTGATCCTCTCCCTAGTCCCGTGGACATTGCACCTGGACCATGCCGTCCATAACCCTCCCATTCATGTCGGATCCAATTTCCTCTTCAATGTTGAAATCGGTCCTGCATCCGCCATTTCCGTTGGAAGCCCGTTCCACACTCTCGCTGCCTCAAGAAGATGTCCCGCCGCATATTGCCCGGATATATTTCACCTTTCACCCGTAGCTCACTACTCTCGTCAAACCTCAGTGAAATACGCCTGCTTATGTTTACGCTATCCATACACTCCATAAACTGGAACTTCTCTTCCAAAACTTTCCCTCTTCCTCCAACGCTTGAGGGAACCCGAACCTATTCCTAACCGACTTAATCTTTAGCTCTAACTCCGGCCCTCCAGTCCCGGCATCATCCTTCTAACTTCTCTATGCACATTGATGTCGTCCATGCAAGTACGTGTCTAGAACACACATTCAATACTCGATATAGGACATTGCCAACGCCTTATACAACTTCAACATAGCATCACAGCTCCTGTACACATTACTTTGATGTTTGAAATCAAATGTGTCAGTAGTTCTCTTTACGACCCGATCTGCCTGTGAAGCCACTTTCAGGGAATTATGAATCGGTCTTCCCAGGTCTCTCTGTTATACCACACTACTCAATGCCCTACTTTTTACTGCGTAAGACCTACCACGGTTTGTCTCTCCACCCACCCCCCCCAAACTGATACACCACACATTTACCTGTATTCAAGACCATTAGCTGCTCTTGCTGTTTACTGCTCATCCAATATTTGTGTCATTTTCAAATCTGCAGATTCAGTTTATCATCTCATGAGTCAGATCACTGATACATATGACACACAACAATGGACCCAGTGCAACACCTGCGGTACACCAGTAACTACAGGACCAGTTAGAGAGGCCACCGTCTCCCACCACTCTCTGGATTCTGCGTCGAAGACAGGGGTTCCCATTGTTTTTATTGCATGGAGTTCTTTCACCATCGTGCCGGTTGCTCATAGATTCAGTCACCGGAGTTTCTGAGCTTTCTCAACGCCAGATCAAGAGTCGCCAAATTTAGAGGTTAAATCCAAGTTGCTTTTTGGAATATAATATGTTGTTTTGCCAAATCATTGCTTAAGACTGACTAGAATTGCACAAAAGTGTGGTAATTATTTCTGCCTACAGCAGACTATGAGAGAAATGGTCAGTGGTCCCATATTGATGCCTCGCCACACCCAGCCTGACGGGAGTACCCTTACCCCGCTGGGGAACATCCCGCAGTGGCATTTGGTCACAGAGTCATCGAGCAGTACGGCACTGAAACAGGCTCTTCTGCTCATCCTCCAGCGCCGAACTGACCTTCTCCCTTGTCCCGTGGACACTGCACCTGGACCATGTCGTCCATAACCCTTCCATTCATGTCGGATCCAATTTCCTCTTCAATGTTGAAATCGGTCCCGCATCCGCCATTTCCGTTGGAAGCCCGTTCCACACTCTCGCTGCCTCAAGAAGTTGTCCCGCCGCAAATTGCCCGGATATATTTCACCTTTCACCCGTAGCTCACTACTCTAGTCAAACCTCAGTGGAAAATGCCTGCTTGTATCTACGCTATCTACACCCTTCATAAATTGGAACACCTCTTAAAAACCTTTCCTCTCACTCCAACTCTTGGGTGAATGCGAACCTCTTCCTAACCTACTCAAACCTTCCCTCCAACTCCCCTCCTCATGTCCGGGCATCATCCTTCTAACTTTTCTATGTACTCCGTCAAAATTATTGATATCGTTCACGCAGGTTGGTGACCAGAACACATACAATACCCGATATTAGGCATTACCAACGTCTTATACAGCTTCAGCATAGCATCACAACCCCTGTACTCGTCGCTTCGATGTCTGAAGGCCGATGTCCCTATAGTTCTCTTTACAACCCTCTCTGCCTGCGACGCCACCTTCAAGGGATTATGGATCAGTCTTCCCAGGTCCCTCTGTCATACCGCAGAACTCAATGCCCCCCCCCCAACCTTTTACACTGTAAGTCCTACCACGGTTTGTCCTCCCTAAGTGATACACCACACACTGACCTGTATTCAAGACCATCAGCCACTCTCGCTGTCTACCACTCATCCAATATCCGTATCATTCGCAAATCTGCAGAGTGTATTTATCAGATTTTCAGTCAGATCAATGATATCTTTAACAAACAACAATGGACCCAGTGCAGCCCCTGCGGTACACCAGCAACTACAGGCCTCCAGTTAGAGAGGCCACTACCTACTACCACCCTCTGGATTCTGCGTCTAGTACAGGGTTTCCAATATTTTTTATTGCATGGAGCCCTACGATTAACCGAGGGGTCCGTGGATACGAGGAAGGGAACCCCTGCTGTAAGCCAATGTTGCATCCAATTTACTACCGCATTCACAGTGCATAAAGACGGAACATTCCGGACCGACTTCTCAGGCCCGACATTGACAAAGGCTTTTTCTAAAGTCTAGGCGGACATGAGCCACTGCAATTCCTTCATCAGCTTTCCTGGTCACCTCCCCGAAAAACTTTGTAAGATTGGTGAGGCACTACGTAACACGCACAGACCTAATCAGACCCGGTGTAACCAAATATTTACGTATTCGATCCTTTAGCTAATCTGCTAATAATGTTCCCACTTCTGACGTCATGTTCAAGGACTTAGTCCCAGAATCTTTCTCAGGTAACAGAATTCATTATCAACCATCCAGTTCTCAGGCACTTGACCCGTGACAGACCTCGGCAGACCCAAATGCCGGCAGATTGTGAAAATGAAGGCATGTTGAAATTTTATTTTGAGTTATCGAATAAGGAGCCGTTTGCCATTGGTTTGCTAATCTGGGCTTGGACTGCGCTGTAAATCTCCGCACTGAGTGCAGTATTGATCCGGCTGCATGGCGGCCCAGTATGGGAACACCGATGTCGCAGAACGGAAACACCTGCACAAGGTAGTGGATGCTTCCCATCCCATCACAGGAAAAACCCCACACACCCGACAGGTGAAAACACAGGGAACTAGCGGCACATCTACAGCGTGTGACGTCACAAGGAAGCGGAAGGCATAAACAAGGGCGCCCACCTTCCAGGTGATGCTCTTTTATCCCGACTGCCATCGGAAAGAGACACAAGACCAGGTTTAGGAACAGTTCTTCACTCCGACCATCAGGCACCTGAAACAACGCGGATTACTTCACTCACCGCAATACTGAACAGATTCCACAACCATGGACACACTTTCAATGGCTCTGAAAGTCATGTTCTCGTAATATTGATGTGATGTATTCATCTATCAAGTTGTCTATTTCTCTGTATATCTGACTTCCTATCTACTTTTATTTATTTATTTATCTATCTATTTATGTATTTATTCATTCATTCATTCATTTATCTATCTATCTATCTATCTATCTATCTATTGATTGATTGATTGATTGATTGGTTGACTTATTTATTTATTTATTCATTTACTGTTTTTCATTGTTCATGATTCACTCCGTTGGCCAGTGTTGACCGTGGCTGATGTGACCGAGTTGTCTCCCTGATACGCAAGCCAATATGCAAAGCCATTGCAACAGGACACGCAGAGCACGTTGTTGCCCCGTAGCTGTTGTTCCCAACATTTCCTCGTAGTTTGCTACCGAAGCATTCCCCAGGACTGGGTTTTGTCGTAGGTTTGAGAACAGAATTTGCTTGTCTTCCTTGATGAAAAGTTATCTTTCTAAGTTTCATCTGGGTAGTGTGTAAACTTATTACGTCTGTTATTTCTCTTCCGCCTCTGACCGAGGTACCTGCTCTCAAGTGCATGTAGTGTTTTCTAAAATTTTCATTTCAGTTGTTATTTTTCTTTATCAGTTTTCCAGATAGGTTTTGACAAACAAAGATAATGTATTTGCAGCAAACCTGTGTGTTGCCTTTGTAATATTTTCACTATTGAGCTCTTTCTGGCGCATTTTCTTAAGCCCTGAAGTGGTTTATTTCCATTTATCACACAATGATCTAATTTGCTTGCATTTTGATATCCCAGGTGTTTATCTGTTTCATTTCCATCCATGGGGAGTATCGGAACTTGCTGCTCTACTCGCTCTATTGCACCTTTCATTATGTTTAATGTTCTGTGGTTGTCCAGTCCAAATGACATGTTTCTCTAGTGTGGTGCAGAATTGAATGATTTTTGGTAGTCAACATAACCACATGAAAGCTTTTAGATATTCATTCGGGCTTGATTTAGAATTACCGAATCTATTATCAGTTATCTTTACATATTTTCACACCCTCACGGCATACTTTCTGCTCTTCTGTAAGTATATTGCGATTATCTCAGTGAGTGTCGAATAGCTGTGGGATACATGATGCTACAATTATATATCCTGCTTTTAAACAGGTAAATTATTATCAATGGTATTTTTTTTTCCTTTTGCTCTCAGCTCCGGCTGCTAAACCCTGAGGCACGAGCAAACCTCACACACCTACTTCTCAATTCGTGCGAACTTCCGAGCCACTCTATTCGTGTAAACTATCATGGTGTTCTGGAGACTGACATCAGTATTGCTGTGTAGGCCTCATTGTTTAATGCTGCTATGTGCTGACTTTCGGATGATGTCAGATGTAGCTTTCACAATTGAGAGAATGTGTTACAATGATTACCCATCAGCAATAATGATCAGTTAGGTACAGAAGGAGTTTGTATTTATTGATAAGTGCCTTTATTGTCTGAGCTAAATCAGCACGTGAACGTACACAGCCGACTAAGTTTCTATAAACCTGGGAAAAGTGTCAAATAATCGAAACGATGATTGCCGGTGAAGAGTGGGGTTCCACAGGGCTCCATGTTGGGACCGATTCTTCTTACGTTTTATGCCAATGATTTCAATGATGGAATTTATCGCTTTTATTTGCAATGTTTGCAGATGGTATGAAGACAGGTGGATGGGCAGGGAGCTTTGTGTAAGTAGAGAGGCTACAGAAGCACCGTCATAGATTAAGAGAATGGGTAAAGAAATGGCAGATGGAAGGTAGTACCGTCTCTGGTCATGCACATTGGTAGGGGAAATGAAAGCCTTGATTCTTTTCTAAATGGAGGGAAAATACAAACAGAAACTCAGGGGGAAAGGGACACGGGAGGTCCTGTGTAACAGTCCATAAAGGGGAATATGCAGGTTGAGTCTGCGGTGAAGAAGGCGTGCAATGTCAGCGTGGATTTCCAGAGAACCAGAATATAAAAGCAAGAAGATAATGCGGACACTTTATAAAGAACTGGTGGGGTCTCACCTGGAGTGTAATGAGCTGTTTCCGGCCCCTTGTTTGACTGGAGATGGCTCAGATCAGTTTCACGAAAGTGATTCCAAGATTGGATGGCGTGCCGTCTGAAAAATGTTTGATCGTTTTGGGTCTGTATTCACTGGAATTCAGAAAAATTAGGAGTAGCCTCATTGAAAACTATGGAATAGTGAAAGGCCTTGATAGAGTGGGTGTGGAGAAGATTTTATGGAAGGCAATCCTTTTAAAATAGAGATGAGGAAGAATTCCTTCAGCCAGAGAGTGGTGAATCAGTGGAATTCTTTACCACAGTCATCAGTGCAGACAAATGTGTTTCTGTATATTTAATGCACAGTGTGACAGATTCCTGATTGTTCAGGACATGAGTGGGTGTGGGTGGAAGACAGAAGACTGGAGCTGAAAGGAAAATTCGATCAGCCATGATGGAATGGCGAAGCACAATCGGTGTAACAAATGGTTTAATTCCACTCCTACAATTATGGTCTCATGGTCTTATGTCATTGAATATTAACTGGTTAAACAGCCTCATGAGCGGCACCTTCTCAAAGACCTTCTGAAAATCCAAGTACACAAATCCAACGATTCTCCTGAATCTAACCTGCGTGTAACTTCTTTAACAATTTTCAGAAGATCTGTCCGGCAGGATTCCACATTAAACACCAGAAGATTGAATAAGTGAAGAAATTCTTGGGAGATCCGCTGGTGCCCTCAGTCTCCCCGGATGATCAGGTCTGGTTGGAAAGTGGATATACTAGATAGGTGATTCCTTTTACCGGTAACTTTTGTGGTTGGACCAATCGGAGAAACAAAAAACAAGCGAAGTTAGAATTAGATCCTGGTTAGCACTGTTGAAAAATTATGATTGACAGAACCGAGGTAATCCGGACGTGGATAGGTGTTCGGGCTATGGGACAAATTTGTGAAAGATAGGTGGAGGCGTTGGTAGTGCTGAGGAACCATTGTGATTGCAGCAGGACACAGGCAAATGTGAAGAATGGGCAAAAATGTGGCAGATGGAATACAATATTGGGAAATGTACGATGGTGCTTTTTGGCAAAAGGAACAATAGTGAACTATTATCTGATTGGGGAGAAGGTTCAAGCAACAGAAGTACAGAAGGAAATATGAGTCCTCGGGCAAGACTCCCAGAAGGTTAATTTACAGGATGAGCCTCTGTAAAGAAGGCAAATGCAATGCTGGCATTTATTTAGAGTAAAGTGGAAGATATAAGCAAGGAGATAATGCCGGGAGTTTATAAGACCCTATTAGGCCATACTTAAAGCATTTGGGACCAATATCTCGGAAAACGTGTTCTGTCGTTGGAGAGAGTCCAGAGGATGTTCAAGATGATGATTCCGGGAATGAAGGGGTTAAGATACGAGGAACGTTTGCCAACCTTGGGCCTGTACTCCTGCACTGACTTAAGTTTAATGAATGCGGGTGGTGGGGTGGCAAATCTCACTGAAACCAACCGAATGTGGGAAAAGTCTAGAAAAGGTGATTGAGGACTGGACTTTTCGTATGGTGGGGGTAGCCATAACAGAGGACACAGCCTCAAAACTGAGGAGCGACCTTTCAGATTAGTTAAAAAGAATCTTATTCAAATCAGAGAGCAGTGAATCTGTGGAATTCTCTGACACAGACGGCGGTGAGGGCCACGTCTGTGGGTACACTTAAGGCAGAATCCAGAAGCTTGCTGATCGGTCAGGGCATTACAGGATATGCCGAGGAGGCAGGTGCATGGGGTTGAGTGAGAACCGGGATAATCCATGATAGAACGGCAGAACAGACTTGATGGGCTGAATGGCCTAATTTCTGCTCCTATGTCTTATAGTCTTATACAGTGAAGAATGACACAAAATACTTGTTACGTTCGGCCGCTATTTCTTTGCTCGATCGGCAGCATCATCTTCCAGCGGTACAATATCAACTCGCCCTCTTTTACTATTTGTATGTATGAACAGCTCTTGATAACTGATATTATTGGCTCACTTACTTTAATTTTTCATCTTGTCTCTCCTGTGCGTCTTTTTTTCGTTGTCTCCTGTTGGTTATGTAATTTCCAATCCTCTAAATTCCCACTGTTTTCTTGCTATATTACGTGATACCGCTTTTGTTTTATCAAAAACAGGAGAAAATCTGTGGATGCTGGAAATCCAAGCAACACAAACGCAAAATGCTGGATGAACCTAGGAGGCCAGGCAGCATATATGGGAAATAGTAAACAGTCGACGTATCGGGCCGAGACCCTTCATCAGGACAGGGAAAAAAAGATGAGACGTCAGAGGAAGAAGTGTGGGGGTGAGAGGGATGGAAGAAGTGGTAGATGACAGGTGAAACTGGGAGAATGGGAGTAATGAAGGGAGAATCTTCTCAGGATATAATTTCCTTAACGATTCTCAAAAGTTCATTGCTTTTTCCTTGATTCTCAAGGAAAGAGAGATTAGAAGGAGAGAGAGACTGGGGAGAAAGTGATAAATCTGTTGAAGTGAAAGATGACCTGCAGCGAGAGACTAAAGGGAGAAAGACTGAGGGGAGAGAGACTGGAGAGAGGGAAACTAGGGAGAGAGATAATGTTGAGACAGGGACTAGGGAAGAGAGAAAGAAGCGGGAGAGAGAGTGCGGAGAGAGAGAATGGGGAGACAGAGACTGGAGAGACAGAGACTGGGGAAGAGAGATGGGGGAGAGAGAGATAGGGGAGAGAGGCTGGGAAGAGAGCGAGATTGCGAGGAAGGAGACTGCGGAGGGAGTCTGGTGAAACTGAGACTGAGGGAGAGAGAAGGTGAGAGTGAGAGACTGGAGGAGAAAGACAGGAGAGAGGGAAACGGGAAAGGAGAGTCTGTTGGAGAGAGAGACAGAGAGAGACTGGGAAGCGAGACTGAGTAGAGAGACGCTGGAGGTGAGAGGCACTGGTGGGCAGAGAGGGACTGGGGAGAGAGACTGGCGGTGAGCAGGACTGTTGGAAAGGGAAAGACTGCGTGAGAGATAGACTGGTGGAGAGGGAGAAATGTAGGGGGGGGGTGGTGAGAGAGAGACGCGTCAGCGAGAAAGACCGGGGAGAGAGGCTGAAGGGACAGGGAGAACAAAGGGAGACAGACTTTGGGAAAACTGAGAGAAAGAGAGGGTAAGAAGGGAGAGGGTGAAACACACAGTGCAGAAAGACTGGGAAAAGAAACATGGGAGAGAGACACAGGGAGACAGTGAAATTGGAGAGAGAGGGAGAGTGTTCGTGGATGATTCGGTGAAAAGTGACGAAAGGGAAAGGGACTCAGGAGGAGAGAGACTTGTGCAGAGGGACTGGGTGAGAGACAGTGGGGGAAAGAAAGAAATGGAGATTGAGACAGTTACTGGATGTGAGAAAGTATAGTTGCAGTGAGAGAAAGTGAGGGAGAAAGGAGAGAGAGGGGGAGAGAAGTGGAGAGAGAAAAGAAAGTGTTGAAATAATCAGACTGGGGGCGGAGAGAGGGAAGAGGGGCAGAAAAGACATGGGAGAGAGGGACGGGGAAAGGAAGACCGGATGAGAGGAGGAGATATTATCACCAATCCACACAGATTGTAGTCTTCATGTTAGAAGGCTGAGGATTCAATTGCAGAGGGAGGTCCAGATGCCTAGGAATGGCAACTTCTCAATCAAGATTGTGGGAATGATGCTATTAAATGCTGAGCTATAGTCGATGAACAGCTGCTTGTATTGTCCAGGTGGTCTAGGGCCGTGTGAAGAGTCATTGAGATTGCATCTGCCGTTGACCTGTTGTGGCGATAGGCAGTCTGCAGTGGGTCCAGGTCCTTGCTGAGACAGGAGTTCCGTCTAGTCATGACCAACCTCTCAACGAATTTCATCACTATAGATGTGAGTGCGACCGTGCGATGGTCATTAAGGCAGCTCACATTAATCTTCTGAGACACTGGTATAATTTTTGCCTTTTTGAAGCAAGTGGGAAATTCCGCCCGCAGCAGTGAGAGGTTGAAAATGTCCTTAAATACTTCCGGCAGTCAGTTGGCACAAGTCTTCAGAGCCTGACCAGGAACTCCATTGGAACCATTCGCATTGCGAGGGTTCACCCTCTTAAAAGACAGCCCAATATCGGCCTCGGAGACAGAAATCACAGGGTCATCAGCTGCAGCAGGGATCTTCACAGCTGTAGTTATATTCTCCCTTTCAAAGCGCGCATAGAAGGCGTTGGGTATATCTGGCAGCGAAGCATCGTTGCCATTCATGCCATTGGGTTTCGCTTTGTAGGAAGTAATGTCTTGCAAACCCTGCCAGAGTTGTCGTACATCCGATGTCGCCTCCAACCTCGTTCGAAATTGCCTTTTGCCCCTTGAAAAGGCCCTCCGCAAATCATACCTGGATTTCTGGTACAGGCGCGGGTGGCCAGATTTAAATGCCACTGATCTAGACTTCAGCAGACGGCGGGACCTCTGTTTCATCCACGGCCTTTGGTTTGGGATTGTACAGTAATTCTTTGTAGGAACACTCATCCACACAGGTTTTAATGAAGTCCGTAAGAAATACACCATACTCATCCAGGTTGGAAGATGAATCGCTGGATACAGTTCAGCCCACCGATTCGAAACCGTCTTCTAGACGCTCCTGTGCTTCCCTGGACCAAGCGTTCTTGGTCCTCACTGCGGGTGCTGCGGTCTTCAGTCTCGGCCTAGACTCATGAAACAGAAGTACAGCCAGGTGATGAGACTTCCCGAAGTGAGGGAGTGGAACCGCACGGTAGATGGTGGTGTCAGAGTGGTCCAGTGTGTGGTTTCCTCTGGTACTGTAAGCGATGGTAATTGCTTGGTGATTTTTGTTTCTGGCTGGCCTGGTTAACATCCCCCAAATCGCTGGTGAAGGCGTTAGGGGGCGCTGTTTTGTGCATGTTGACCCATTGCTTCTTCCTCATGCCACCGAAAGTCGGGTTCACACCTATTAAGTTTCTGACTGAAATGTGTGTTCTCTCTCTTCTCTCTAACAACCTGGAAAGTAGTGGAATGACGGTCATTGGTCGCGAATGAATTCCCCACTGATACAGGAGCGACGTGAAACGTCTCGTCCCCTCACAAGTGATCGAGTGTAACGGTCTGACTTTCAGTATCATCTTCATTTCACTTCTCAAAGCTGTCCCGGAGTCACATAACGCATTTGACTCATATCAGGGAAACGGGAAATAAAGTCAGTGAGATTGTCTCCTGATTTTTGCCTGCACTTGGTTCGCTCTCCAAAATCACTCTGCTGACGGACTGCCACATATCGGCAGCCGAGCACGGTCACCTTTAACCACGTCCCCATGGTGACGTTATATCCGTCTTTGTCGTTTCTCCCTCTATTCCTCTGGGGAATCCAAACGCGCTTTGTATTGCAGGACAAGTGGGTTCTACACACTTTTCAGAACGTGCACAGACAAGGGGTTACAAATGTCACAGATCTGTCCCCTAGCCCGAACTCCAGAAACAGTCCACAGCCCGATTACCGCGGAGGTGCCAATCATAATTTATTTTTTGGGTATTGTGTAACTGGACCGACTTCTGATTTCACTTCTTTTTCTTTCTGCCCGTTTCCTGTTCTAATACGCAAATTATAGTCGTCCCATTTTTCAGTCCCCTCGACCTGTGCAGAAGTGACCCGAAAAAAAAGATTCACCTTTCCTTCGATAGATCTTTGTCTTGCCGTTTGTTCCCCTCCTGCTCCTCTGTTTCGGTTGCCTGAGTGTAATAAGGCGGGGTCGGGGTGTTTGATTCTGTCGTACAGCTTCTGCTAACAATAAATCTTTATCCAGACCTGAATCCGGCCTGGGCTCAGGCTCTCCAGGTGAGGATAGAAGAATTGAGACGCCTCCACTTTCTTTTGTTTGGACTTTGTTTGGTCAGACAGTCTATTTTTATCTGTCACCAATGTTGATGTCGCTTTTGTACCCCCAGCACTTTTCCAATCCTTTCTTCCCGTCCGTGGCCCAGGTTCAGGAAGGTTCAAACAGGAGCGAACTCGAAGATGCCTTTACGACCCTCAGATACGCCATCGTTCGACCTCCTTTTGTAGGAATCCTCCTCAACTACGCCAAGGGTAGAAATTGTTTTAATATAAAGTTCAATACCAGACGTCAATTGGCGAATCTTTTATTTGATTATGATATCATAGAGAGTCCACACGTGTGGAACTGAGATATAAGCAAAAGACTTGTCTTTATATCTAGTAGCAAGGAGCGTGCCAGACCTTACCAGAACAATGGAGATAGTTCATAATGTTGTTTTTCTGATCTGTGGCTCATCCGATTGCATACACTTCACTTGTGCAGCCGTGTTATCGTTCTGAGGAGCTGTAGTGCCAAGCACGATATTCCGGTGGAAAACACAGAAGTCCGCAATGTCACTGAGCTACAGAGACATTCAGCCCTGTAACATACATATTCGGAAATTTCATCCACAGGGAAGGAAGTTGGAGGTCAGAGAGAGAGGGAAGGTGATGGTTAAGAAGTAGGCATGGGGAAGGAGTAGAAAGTGGGGAAAGACAGAAATTAGGTAGAAAGCGAGTGTGAAGAGAGAGAGATCTGGGGGTAGAAAAACTGGGGAGAGGAAGAACCTGGGAGAGAGCGACTGTCGGGCAGAGTGCGGACGGGAAAACAATGAGGAAAAGATCGGGAGAGAGGGATATTTGGTAGAGAGCGATGCCAGGGTTATGAGAGAGATTTCGAATGGGTAGAGATATCTGAGTGGGGGAGGGTCCGAAGATAAGATTGAGGAGACACCGGTGGATGGAGAAGAGAGACAGGAACGGTATCGAGACGGTGAGTGAACGAGTTGGGAAACAGACACTGTGAAGAGAGGGCACTCAGTGTGCGGCGCGATGGGTAATAGAGCCTGGTAAAGAGATAGACGGGGTGTACCGAAAGAGACTGGTCCGAGAATGAGACAGGGGCTGGGCAGAGAAAGGTTCCGTAGCCGGGGTGCCTGGGAAGAGGTTGTGTAAGGAAGTGTCTCAAAATCCAGGAAGAAAATGTACTGTGAGGAGCTAGAGGGCTTTCCTTCATGCTTTGCATTTTGGGATTGCTGTCCCCCCATTGTAAAGTGCTGCCGAAACATACAATCCTTCCCGTCTCGGTGACTCTTTCCCTCGACCCCTCTCCTTCCAACTCGCATCCACAATCTCCCTCCCTACAAGCCTTCTTCGCCACCATCACTCTCCCTCACTGTCTGACCTCCAACCTCCCTGCACGTGGATGAAATTTCCGAATATAAGTTTTACAGGGCTGTATGTTGCTGTAGCTCAGTGATATAGCGGACTTTCCAGGTGAATATCGTGCTTGGCACTGCTACACCTTCGAACGATAACAGAGCTACACAAGTGCGAAGAGTGTAAGCGGATGGACTACAAATCGCGAGAAGAACATTATGAACTAATTCCACTGTTCTGGGAAGGTCTGGTGCGCTTTTTGCTACTAGATATAAAGACAAGCTTTCCAATTGTACCTCAAATTTCCACAGACGCGGACTCTCCACGACATGAAAGATTCCCCAATTTAAGTCTGGCACTGAATTTCATTTTAAAATAATTTTTGGCAAATTGGCGTAGTCGAGCAGGATTCCGACATAACGGTCGAACGATAGATAAACTGAGGGCAGCAAAGGCAAGAACGAGTTCGCCATGACCCTGGCCCATGACCGTGTAGAAAGGAGGGGATCGGCGAGACTAGGTAGGAAAGACCGCAGCATTATGTGAAGTGTTGTGTGAAATAAGGAAGTCCGGATCTGGGGCCTAGACCCACCTAAGATTTTCTCCGATTAGTAAATAAAAGTAGTAAATATAAATAAGACGTCAAGAGGCGAACGGAACGAAATTTCATTCGCGCTTGTGCTTGAGACTGACTGTCCTTCTTTTGCAGGAGCAGGTAAGTGGATTTAAGTAGGATGGAATATAGTAAGAGTAAAGTTGATCAGGAATGCGGGGAGAGAGTTCCCTGTAGAGACAAAGATGAAAACCAGGTAAGTAGATTGATGGAAGATAGTAAGTAATGATAGTAAAGTTTATGAGTGAAATACGAGAGTTTTCTCTGTAAAGGTAAAGAAGAAACCGAGAAAGAAACACCATAAGTTTGAACTAGTAAAGAAATCCCTGGGAGATCTGCTGACGCCGCCAACTTCCTCTGCTGATAAGGTCTCGTTGGAAAGTGGATATAGTAGATATGTGACACACAAAAAATGCTGGTGGAACACAGCAGGCCAGCCAACATCTATAGGGAGAAGCATGTCGACGTTTCGGACCGAGACCCTTCGTCAGACTAACTGAAAGGAAAGCTAGTAAGAGATTTGAAAGTAGGGGAGGGGGAAATACGAAATGACAGGAGAAGACGGGGGAGGGTTGAAGCTATGAGCTGGAAAGGTGATTAGCAAAAGCAGCTTCTGCAGCTCCTATCATTTCGCATCTTCCCCTCCCCCTCCTAATTTCAAATCTCTTACTATCTTTCCTTTCAGATGGTCCTGACGAAGGGTCTAGTCCCGAAACGTCGACAGTGCTTCTCACTATAGATGCTGCCTGGCCTGCTGTGTTCCACCAGCATTTTGTGCGTGTTGCTTGAATTTCCAGCATCTGCAGATTTCCTCGTGTTTGTATTGTAGGTATGTGATTCCTTTTACAAGTAGCGTGTGCGATTGGACACAAGGGCGGTGGCACTATCGGGGCCTTTTGAGATAAAGAAAATTAAATATTTTAAACAAGAAACTGGTAGCGGAGACGGAGACCCTACGCGGGATTATGATTATATAATAACGTGTTTTCATTTATGCAACTTTGTTTATTTGTGCGTGGCTCATCGGAGGATGCTGCCCTTTCTTTCATAAGTGGTTGTGTGTTGTGTGTGTTGTTTGTGCTGCTGTTCTTTACAACCCGGTTCGGAGAAACATTGTCGTGTTTGTCGGTGAGCATGTGTGTTGTTAACTGACAGTAAAGTCGACTTGAGTTGAATAAGTGCTGGAGGTAGCTGAGCAACACCAATCTACGAAACAACAACAACAACAACAACAACAACAACAACAAAAATAGACTGACTGTTCAGACCACGTCCAAACAAAAGAAAGGTGAGGAATCTCAAAGTCTCTATCCTCACCTAGACAGCCTGAGCCCAGGCCGGAATCAGGTCTGGACAAAGTTTTCATGTCAGCAGAAGCTACACGACGGAATCAAACACCCCGACCCCGCCTGATAACTCTTAGGCAACCGAAGCAGAGGGGCAGGGGAGGGACAAACGGCAAGACAAAGAACTATGCAAGGAAAGATGAGCCCATTTTTAGGGCCGCTTCTGAACCGTCGATGGGTCTTAAAAAATGGACATGACTAATTTGCGTATTGGAACAGGAAACGGGGAGAAATAAAAATAAGCGAATTCAGAACTCGATCCTGTTACATCATGTCTAAAAGATTATGTTTGGCACCACCGCAGTAATTGGGCTATAGACCCTGTATGAAGTTCGGTCTATGTGACAAAATTGTGAAATTTATAACTCCTTGCCTGGAAATGTTCAGATGTTATGAAAGTTGATGTGTGGAACCCACTTGCCCTGAAGTTCAAAGAACGTTTGAATTCCCCAGAGAAATAGAGGGAGAAACGATAATGATGGATATTCCGTTACCAGGGAGAAGTGGTTAAAGGGAACCGTGTTCGACGGCCCGTGTGGGGCAGTCCGTCAGCAGAGTGATTTTGGAGAGGGAACCAGGTGCAGGCAAAAATCAGGAGACAATATAACTGACGCCATTTCCCGTTTCCCTGACACATGATAGACTTGCAGATCAACTCTGCGCTGCCGTACACAGAATTGGAAATACACCTGGACTAAGATGTTAACCAACGACAGCTTATCCTGACAGGCCGAACTCTGATGCATTTACATCGCACCGTCCGATACACTGAAACATCTCAGCCGAGCGATCACCAGAAGCTCCTTTCCATGACTAACAGAGCAGAATCTCTTTCTGTAACTGAACACATCTATTATTGTCCAAAGGACAAAGTGGAAGAAGGGTTTTCGAGAGAATATCAGAATGAGCGATTTAAACTGCCAAACGTAACCCCTCATGTCACCACAGCCATCAAACCCCCTGCAACTCCTGAACTACTCGGACCCGCGCTTCAAAATTCATGGGAGTTGAACCGCACACAGTGTATAACTCTGCCTAATACTAACGCTACTCGACAACTTCATTCCACTCAGGCTGGTTGTATAATATTTCCTTCTTCATCGTTAAAACAAAGTTTGAACTGTTTGCTCCTCCTGCTTTGCCTGAGCATGTCGTGCACGTGTTGCTTTCGCAGATTTACCTCCCTCCCTGTGGGCGATAAACAAAAATCACGAGAGACTTGTACTTTCCGCCCCACCATACGAAGACCAGTGCTATTCTACCCTCTAAACGGCAATACGATTTGCCACTGGAGGCAATGGAAGGCAGGAAACCTGTCATAAAAGCGCTTTTCGATCAGGAAGGGCTTGTACCAACCTGCAGTCCCTGTAATTCTCTTGTTTTACCAGTTCCGAAAACAGGTCGTGATATTGAGGAACCTTTTTGTAATACTTAAGGGCGATTAGCAAGATAGCATGCCAAGGGTTTACTGATGGCAATTTATCAGAACGACACGGGGCCGCAGACAATCCAGTGCATAGTGCTCTGCTCAATTGCCAGCAGTTGTAAGAGGCATGCCTGGGTGTCTAACATCTGTCTCCGACACTACAATTACAAAAACATAGAACATAGAGACCTACAGCCCATTACAGGCCCTTCGGCCCACAATGTTGTGCCCACCATGAAACCCACTCTAGAAACTGTCTTGGATTTCCCTGGTGCATAGACCTCTACTTCTCAAAGTTCCATGTACCTGTCCGAGAGGCTCTTAAAGACCCTATTGTATTCGCTTCCATCACCGCCGCCGGCAGTGTATTCCACGCACCCACCACTCTCTGTGTGAAAACTGGACTCTGACATTCCCGCGGTACCTATTTGCAAGCACCTTAAAAGTATACCCCGCGTATTAGTCATTTTGTCCCGGGGGAAAAAAGGCACGGGTTAACCACACGATCAATGCCGCTCATTACCTTATACATATAATTATAGTAGAAACGTCCGGTCCTATTAAATGGGATCTCCCTGATGAAGTGTGTCGGCCCGGAACATTGACTGTTTACTCTTTTGCATAGATTCTGCCCGGCTTGCTGAGCTCCTTAGGATTGTGTGGGTATTACTTTGATTTCCAGCGTCTGCAGATGTTCTCCAGTTTGCGATTAGACTTGGACAACAGTCAACAACATTAGAAACTGCGCTGCCTTCACCAGGCAAAATTAACCCCGGGTCATTACCAACTCCGGAATGCGATGGTCTTGTCATTTAATCTTGCCAAGCATTTATGTCGTAGTCTTTAAGCCACTCAATCTGACTGGGAGTTAAATTGGACAAGACTAGAATGACGTCGCTTGGGATTCACGCTGCTTTGGTGTTCACGGTGGCCGGAGATTGGACAGAATCCTTAAATATCACTGGAAACATTATTTATGATAAAGCGTTGAGTTAGTATTAACTGACGCGAGATGCATAAATCAATTGTGCGCTCGAAAAGATATCTGTCGTGTCGACTCTTACTTCTGTCAACCCCGGGCGAGGAGAATCACCGGTGTTGTGTAACACTGATCGGTGGCAGGACAGACATCAATGAGACGGAACTGGAAATGCAATTGTGTGACTAATGTTCCTTCAGAAAGCGGTACAACATCATTTAAAGTAATTTTAATTCGGATTTCAAGTATCATTCATTTATTTTTCATACATCGATAAAACTTCCAGGTGGAGCTTAGTTAGTCGAGAGAGAAAAAAATAAACAAAAAACTTTTTCTTGTTGCTCTTGACGTTTATTAAATTTCAGCGTACTTTGATGATCAATATAAATATATGTTCCTGCAATGAGATTTACTTTGCTCAGTACGCGACCGGACGGAAGTTGTGGTCAGAGAGAAACAGAGAACAGACGGAGAAGGGGAGAATCAGACTGTGACGGGGCCTCGGGATGTGAACAGAGATAAAGCCGGAGATATGCGGGGACAACGAGGGAGCAGGTCGGAGATGGAGATGGAGTTGAAAAAGAAGGAAAAGAACCCGCACACACTCTGTTCCAGCCCGATCATGTCTCCCTCACGGTGAAACTCACTCGTCTACAATGAGATTAAATTCTGTTCAGAACGGGACCGGACGTGTAGACAGAGAGAAACAGGGAACAGAGGAAACAGATTTTCACGGGACCTCAGGATGTGAACGGAGATAAAGAAGCAGTTAAGAAAGGACAAAGCGGAGCAGTCCGGAGATGGAACAGGAGCTGGAAAAAGAACGAAATACACACACACACACACACACACACACACACACACACACACACACACACACACACACACACACACACACACACACACACACACACACACACACACCTCCGCTATGTTTTAGTCTGATAACATTCCCCCCTCTGGCGTGGGGAAAGGAGTGAGCGAGGACAACGTGAGAGATATTGGGAGTAAAACACCGTGAGTGTCACTGAAATGGATGAATCAGAAACAGCGGGAGAGAATGGAGAAAACGGAGAGGATTTTAACTGGACCAACCCAGAGTAAAACGCTGTCAGATGTAACGGAGATTATTAAAATAAAGCGGGCGGGATCTAACTATAGACCCTCCATCGGGGTGAATTACAGCTGAGGTGACCGCTACAGATTACATATTTGATGAAGGACACATTTCACCTGTACAGGGTAAACAGCGAGTGAAATATATCATCACAAAACGCATGCGTATTTCACAGCGCTCAGTTGTTACCCGTGGTTCTACATACCGGCAAATGGATAGATTATGGAGGAAACATGGTGTTTGACTGAAATCTCCGGCAGAAAGCAACAAGTCGCTCTAGGATTTAACGAATTTAGTTAACAGTTTCAGCGGGTATTTCACCGCGTTCTTCAGCTCCTCTCTGAACTTGCTCTGTGTCACGGCGTAAATACATGTGTTGGTGCAGGAGCTGAGGATCTGCAGCATCGTCGCCGTGGAGTCTGCGATGTAAATCGGATCAGTGTCCGAGTAACCAGGGATGTTTGCAATCAGTACGTAGAGATCAAAAACCAGCAGAGTTAACCACAAAAATATAAAACTACCGGTTATACTGAATAGTAAAACCACCGATTTCCTTCAGTTCTCCATCTCCGGGTACTTGACATTCTTTCCGTTGCTGCGGTTTTGGAGCCCCATCCGGACTTTATTAGCGGACAAAATCCGTCTGACTGTCAGAGCATTGAACAATAAAATCAGAACAAACGGGAGACAAGGCATGAAAATGCGATGAATCATAAGAAGTGCGGCCCACGAGGGAGACGTATAGAAATTCTCTTTGGTGACACAGCCATAGTAAACTCCATCAATTATCATCCCAGGTTCTAATGTAAAGTAGAAAGGGATACTTTCTAAACAGCCCAGAACACTCACTATCCCGATAACCACAGCCGCCGTTCTTTCGGTACAATATTTTGTTTTCAGCTTTTCACAACAAATGGCCACAAATCTGTCACAGGTGAACGCGACTGTCAGCCAGACAGAGACCCCGGTGCTTCCTATGAGCAGGCAACGAACAACCCTACAAACGGGAGTCCAATAGAGGAAGGAAGTCCTAAAGTATATGTAAACAGTCCAGTTCAACAGAGGGTCAGAGATAACGACCAGGAGATCGGCCGCTGCCATTCCCAGCAGGTAGCGAGTGATGCATTTCGAGAGACCGTACTTTCCTCGGGACAGGATAACAATCGCCACCAGGTTAACTGCAAGAGGGAGGGAAGGAGCAGAGAAATTACTGACTAGTCAGGGCAATAGAGCAAAATTATTATTATTAGACTTCATCTTGTGGTTTTTTTCTGCTTCAAATGGTGGATACTGGACCCAGAACATATGAACCCGCTGACAGTGTGCAATATCGGCGTGACAGAGAACTCACCGCGAGTTTTGTAAATGTGTTCAATCTGGGTGAATTCCCAAACCGACCAGATGACAGCTGGTTAAACGCTTCCTGACCGCTGTAAGGAATGGGTATGATACACCAACGTCACTGGTCTGAGCATCACAGGAATGAAATGAAATCCACATCGGCGGTTCCCTCTGCTCATATTTCTAGCATAAATGAGCCATTCGCGTTGTTCCATCACCCAGTCAGGCAATTCACAGTCGATTCATACGGACAGAACAGAAGGTCGGCTGGCTCCCACGGATGCAGTGTAGCCCGGTGTCCTCCTGTGCAGACATTTCCATTCACAATTATTACATGATATCGAGACAGCGGAGAGGATTTCAGTCAAAGGCAGCATCTCGGCTCCAATATGAAGCGCTGACTGCTACGAAAGCAATGGGATAAATATTGTCAGCGCCTTCCGCCCATGACTGAAATGCGGGGACTGGGCAGGTAGCTGTGGAAACAAGCAGCGAGAGAAACACTTCGGAACATCGGAATTAACTCTCAGTTTCTGCCGTTTGCAGGTGTGACAGCGGCTTACCGGCAATTCCAACGGCTGAAATAACAGGGTAGTAAATGTCTTCTATCCGCCAGATTACTGGATATCCCATTTGAGTGACGCAGTGAACGCTATTGCTCGAATTCCACAGCTCGGCAAGACACTCTGGGCTGACGTACTGCAACAGGCTCTGATTTATACAGGGGATCGATCTCCAGTAACAAGGTCCCACCTCTGACCATTGTTATTGAACAAACAAATTACATCACCGGCAGTGTCTCAGGTGTGAATTCAGTGGGGATGTAACGCAAACACGTCAATATCATTAGCATTACCTCAGTCAGATCCATTTGTGTAATTCGAGCAAAATGTGCAATGAGACCAGTAAGTGAGCAATCAGCCTCATTTACAACATTCCACAGTTGTATTGACAGAGATTCCAACTGTTCCAATTTTCCAACCTGAAACTTTCACTGTGGTTCTCTTTCCACAAGCATTCCGGAATCGATGTTTCCAGCATTTTCAGCAATTTTCACTGTCACGCCTGCGGTTTCATCTACAAATAGATCCGGTTTCCCCTCAGTGTGCTCTGGATCCAGGGACACATGATAACCCCTCTCAGTCTCTTCCTGCGGACTTTAATTTAATATTAATTTAATTTAATTTAATATCATTCACTTTTTCTTAATTCAGCAGTTCCACTCTGGCTGCTCAGAGATCAAACCCATCCCACCCCGTCCGACGATATGTCACCATATACAAAACATAGTCGTTGTGTACACAGACACTCGGTCCAGTTCTCCTTCAGACTTTCACTTTGGTTCTCTTTCCACGAGCAAACGGGAATCGGTGCTTCCAACATTTTGGACAATTTTCACTGTCACATCTATTGTTTCATTTACAAATGGACCTGGTTTCCCCTCAGTGTGCTGTGGATCCAGGGACACTGTCAGTCTCCTTCTGAAGACTTTCAGTTAATGTCATTCACTTCGTATTTTTTTTTAAATTCAGCAGCTTCACTTTGACCGCTCAGCTGTTAACCCCACCCCATTATGCTCCATTATGTGCCGACAGATATAAACATACCCGCTGTGTACACAGACACTCTGTCCAGTTCTCCTTCAGACCTGGACGGCATCGATGTTTACGTCATTTTGATCACTTTCCATATAACCATATAACCATATAACAATCACAGCACGGAAACAGGCCATTCCGGCCCTCCTAGTCCGTGCCGAACTCTTAATCTCACCTAGTCCCACCTACCCGCACTCAGCCCATAACCCTCCACTCCTTTCCTATCCATATACCTATCCAATTTTACCTTAAATGACACAACTGATCTGGCCTCTACTACTTCTACAGGAAGCTCATTCCACACAGCTATCACTCTCTGAGTAAAGAAATACCCCCTCGTGTTTCCCTTAAACTTTTGCCCCCTAACTCTCAAATCATGTCCTCTCGTTTGAATCTCCCCTACTCTCAATGGAAACAGCCTATTCACGTCAACTCTATCTATCCCTCTCAACATTTTAAATACCTCGATCAAATCCCCCCTCAACCTTCTACGCTCCAATGAATAGAGACCTAACTTGTTCAACCTCTCTCTGTAACTTAAGTGCTGAAACCCTGGTAACATCCTAGTAAATCGTCTCTGCACTCTCTCTAATTTATTGATATCTTTCCTATAATTCGGTGACCAGAACTGTACACAATATTCCAAATTTGGCCTTACCAATGCCTTGTACAATTTTAACATTACATCCCAACTTCTGTACTCAATGCTCTGATTTATAAAGGCCAGCGTTCCAAAAGCCTTCTTCACCACCCTATCTACATGAGACTCCACCTTCAGGGAACTATGCACTGTTATTCCTAGATCTCTCTGTTCCACTGCATTCCTCAATGCCCTACCATTTACCCTGTATGTTCTATTTGGATTATTCCTGCCAAAATGTAGAACCTCACACTTCTCAGCATTAAACTCCATCTGCCAACGTTCAGCCCATTCTTCTAACCTGTAGAATTTTTATTTTCGACACCGTCGGTAAGTCCAGAACTGTCCACGGTTCCCTCCAAACTGTCCTTCTTAAAGTATCTTCTCCACATCTGTAGTATCTGTGTGTACCTATGTTTATATGTATGTGTGTGGGTGTGGGTTTGTGCGTATGAGCGCGCGCGTGTTTTTATGTGTATATGTGTGTGTGTGTGTGTGTGTGTGTGTGTGTGTGTGTGTGTGTGTGTGTGTGTGTGTGTGTGTTTTTTTTATTGTGTGTGCGCATGTGTATGGATGTTTGTGTGCAACTCATATATCACAAAATGAATACGCATAAAATGTGTTGTTCGTGCTGTGGATTTTGAACAGTAAAGTGACGGACAAAGCCGCTGTTGAATCCGCCTGAGGAACAGTGAAATGCTGAAACACTGTGGCGTTCAATTAGCTGAAGGAATATAATGAGATGATAAGGCTTTCATTCACTGTCCTGTGGGTTCCGAGCACAACCACAACACGTTTCTCCATGGTGTAAATACCGGCATGATTTAACAAAATACTTTCTGACGTGTATAGATTCCATTCCGATATGAGCTCATGGTTTAACATAAAAATACCCATGTCTTTGGCAATTCCTTTACAGTGTCCTTCGCAGGACCATCAAATAAAGCCATATTGAAAGTATTATGAACACACACACACACACACACACACACACACACACACACACACACACACACACACACACACACACACATACACACACACACATACACATAAACACTCTTACACAATGCACTCACACACATGTAAACTTCCACATACACATATACACTATTTATGACATACACACGCACATACACGCACGCGCACACAGATACACTCTCTCATACTCACACACACTCTCTGTGCATTTCATACTGTATATACCAGTTTCTCCTCTAGTGCGGAAGTGTGGGGTACATTCTGTATCTGACAGTCTCTGCCACAGTGTGAGACTGTGGGGTTTCATTTTGTATTTCTCAGTCTATGCTACAGTGTGAGAGTGTGGGTTTCATTCTGTACCTCTCAGTCTCTGTTACAGTGTGAGAGTGTGGGTTTCATTCTGTATCTGTCAGTCTCTGTTACAGTGTGAGAGTGTGGGTTTCATTCTGTATCTGCCAGTCTCTGCTACAGTGTGAGAGTGTTGGTTTCATTTTGTATCTGTCAGTCACTGTTACAGTGTGAGAGTGTGGGTTTCATGCTGTATCTGTCAGTCTGTGTTACAGTGTGAGAGTGTGGGTTCATTCTGTATCTGTCAGTCTCTGCTACAGTGTGAGAGTGTGGGTTTCATGCTGTATCTGTCAGTCTTGTTACAGTGTGAGAGTGTTGGTTTAATTCTGTGTCTGTCAGTCTCTGTTACAGTGTGAGAGTGTGGGTTTCCTTCTGTATCTGTCAGTCTCTGATCGAGCGTTAAGTGTGTCCTCTCAGTCCTGTAGCCGGAAGCCACTGATTCAGTGGGAGCGGGTGTATTTTTTTACCTTAATTCTCAAAGCTTGTAACTGATCTTAAAATAGTTGCTGTCTTCCCCGAGCTATTTTTGGAACAAGAGTCTCCTACGGTTTGCTTATGCTATAATTGTGAGATAGAGAGATCATCAATGAATAATGTCGGTTGTTCGGAGCAGTACATTCAGGATAATAGAGTCATGGGGCAAACAGACTATTCGGCCCGGCATCATTCTGCATGCTATTTCTTACTCAAACAGATACAGCCAAATAGAACAGCACCTGGTCTGTAATTGTCTATGGCTTGGCAATGCAACTTCTTCAATGTTGATTGAAAATAAACTCTTTAGATAAGTGCTGTAATTTAAATATATAAGTAAGTAAATTCATAAATTGATGGATATAAGACAAACAGAGCCAGAATGTTTCATATTCCAGCAGCATGCATATCAATAGATTTCCCTCAACAATTCTAAATTGCTTCCTTCACCGAGTATCTTCTCTCTTAAGAGTTTGCCGATTCTTTTATCCGTCCCTCAATGTGCACAACTGTGTGAGTTTGTTCCAGTGATGCCACACTCATAAATGATGTAATATTCATTTTGATTTTCTTATGTGAGCTTCAGATTGGTCTGTATCACGCCATACGCGTTTTATTGAGAATATAGTGACAGCCTTGTTCTATGTGGTACTGAGAGAATTTGTGAGTAGCAATATGAGGGAAGCTCAGGTTTCACATTTGAAATAATCCAATGTTGCACATTGCAGCATGTGGCTGACTGATGAACTACTGAGAAACTGGCGTCACCGCTCAGGCAACCAACCCACCCCACCCCGCCCCACTATGTGCCACCAGATATAAAATATCCCCGCTGTGTACAGAGACACCCTGTCCAGTTCTCCATCAGACACCAAACCCACCCCACCCCGTCCCACTATGTGCCATCAGGTATAAAACATCCCCGCTGTGTACACAGACACTCTGTCCAGTTCCCCAACAGCCCTGGGCGGCATCGATGTTTACGTCATTTAGATTAGCCTCCCCTGTATCATAATTATTTTCGATACCTGGAGGTCCAGAACTGTCCAAGGATCCCTGCATCTCTTGAACTATCTTCTCCATATGTGTAGTATCTGTGTGTGTGTGTGTGTGTGTGTGTGTGTGTGTGTGTGTGTGTGTGTGTGTGTGTGTGTGTGTGTGTGTGGGTGTGTGTGTGTGTGGGGGGGGGTGCGTGCGAGTGTCTGTGTATGTGTGTGTGTGTGTGCGTGTTATGTGTATTTGAGTGTGTGTGTGTGCGTGCGTGTCATGTGTATTTGAGTGTGTGTGTCTGGGGGGGGGGGGGGTGTGCGTGTGTGTGTATGTGTATGTGCCCGCGCGTTTATTTGTTTGTTCGAGTGTGCATATGTGGGATGTGGTATGTGGGAGTGCGTATGTATATGCGTGTGTGTATGTTGAAGCACCTCTTGTACATCTTGTAATGTATCTGAATAACATTTCCTGCTCGTGCTGTGGATTTTAAACGTTAAGTTAACCATCGAAACCGCTGCTGAATCCACCTGAGGAAGAGTTAGATGCTGAAATACTGTGACGTTCAATTGGCTACAGGAAAATAATGGGCTGATAATTCTGCCATTCACTGTCCTGTGAGTTACCAGCACAACCACAACACGTTTCTCCATGGTGTTAGTACCGGGCATGATTTAACAAAATACTTTCTGACGTGTATAGGTTCCATTCCGATATGATCTCATGGTTTAACATAAAAACTACCCGTGACTTCGGGAGTTCCTTTACAGTGCCCTTCGCAGGACCATGAGATAAAGCCATATTGAAAGTATTATGAGCACAAACACACACACACACACACACACACACACACACACACACACACACACACACACACACACACACACACACACACACACACACAGATAATCACAAACACTCTTACACACATGCACTCACACACATGTAAACTTCCACATACACATATGCACTATCTATGACATACACACGCACATACACACACGCGCAAACAGAAACACTCTCTCACACTCACACACACTCTCTGTGCATTTCATACTGTATATACCAGTTTCTCCTCTGGTGCGAAAGTGTGGGGTACATTCTGTATCTGACAGTCGCTGCCACAGTGTGAGACTGTGGGGTTTCATTTTGTATTTCTCAGTCTCTGCTACAGTGTGAGAGTGTGGGTTTAATTAAGCATCTGTCAGTCTCTGCTACAGTGTGAGAGTGTGGGTTTCGTTCTGTATCGGTCTGTCTCTGCTACAGTGTGAGAGTGTGAGTTTCATTCTGTATCTGCCAGTATCTGCTACAGTGTGAGAGTGTGGGTTTCGTTCTGTATCGGTCTGTTTCTGCTACAGTGTGAGAGTGTGAGTTTCATTCTGTATCTGCCAGTCTCTGCTACAGTGTGGGAGTGTGGGTTTCATTTTGTATCTGTCAGTCTCTGTTACAGTGTGAGAGTGTGGGTTTCATTCTGTATCTGTCAGTCTCTGCTACAGTGTGAGAGTGTGGGTTTCATTCTGTATCTGTCGGTCTCTGTTACATTGTGAGAGTGTGGGGTTCATTCTGTATCTGTCAGTCTCTGTTACAGTGTGAGAGTGTGGGTTTCATTCTGTATCTGTTAGTCTCTGTTACAGTGTGAGAGTGTGGGTTTCATTCTGTATCTGTCGGTCTCTGTTACATTGTGAGAGTGTGGGGTTCATTCTGTATCTGTCAGTCTCTGCTACAGTGTGAGAGTGTTTGTTTCATTTTGTATCTGTCAGTCTCTGCTACAGTGTGAGAGTGTGGGTTTTATTCTGTATCTGTCAGTCTCTGTTACAGTGTGAGAGTGTGGGTTTCATTCTGTATCTGCCAGTCTCTGCTACAGTGTGAGAGTGTTTGTTTCATTTTGTATCTGTCAGTCTCTGCTACAGTGTGAGAGTGTGGGTTTAATTAAGTATCTGTCAGTCTCTGCTACAGTGTGAGAGTGTGGGTTTCGTTCTGTATCGGTCTGTCTCTGCTACAGTGTGAGAGTGTGAGTTTCATTCTGTATCTGCCAGTCTCTGCTACAGTGTGGGAGTGTGGGTTTCATTTTGTATCTGTCAGTCTCTGTTACAGTGTGAGAGTGTGGGTTTCATTCTGTATCTGTCAGTCTCTGCTACAGTGTGAGAGTGTGGGTTTCATTCTGTATCTGTCGGTCTCTGTTACACTGTGAGAGTGTGGGGTTCATTCTGTATCTGTCAGTCTCTGTTACAGTGTGAGAGTGTGGGTTTCATTCTGTATCTGTTAGTCTCTGTTACAGTGTGAGAGTGTGGGTTTCATTCTGTATCTGTCGGTCTCTGTTACATTGTGAGAGTGTGGGGTTCATTCTGTATCTGTCAGTCTCTGTTACTGTGTGAGAGTGTGGGTTTCATTCTGCATCTGTCAGTCTCTGCTACAGTGTGAGAGTGTGGGTTTCATTCTGTATCTGTCGGTCTCTGTTACATTGTGAGAGTGTGGGGTTCATTCTGTATCTGTCAGTCTCTGTTACAGTGTGAGAGTGTGGGTTTCATTCTGTATCTGCCAGTCTCTGCTACAGTGTGAGAGTGTTTGTTTCATTCTGTATCTGTCAGTCTCTGTTACAGTGTGAGAGTGTGGGTTTCATTCTGTATCTGCCAGTCTCTGCTACAGTGTGAGAGTGTTTGTTTCATTTTGTATCTGTCAGTCTCTGCTACAGTGTGAGAGTGTGGGTTTCATTCTGTATCTGTTGGTCTCTGTTACAGTGTGAGAGTGTTTGTTTCATTTTGTATCTGTCAGTCTCTGTTACAGTGTGAGAGAGTGGGATTGATTCTGTATCTGTCAGTCTCTGATCGAGCGTTAAGTGTGTCCTCTCAGTCCTGTATCCGGAAGCCACAGATTCAGTGGGAGCGGGTGTATTTTTTACCTTAATTCTCAAAGCTTGTAACTGATTTTAAAATAGTTGCTGTCTTCCCCGAGCTATTTTTGGAACAAGAGTCTCCTACGGTTGGTTTATGCTATAATTGTGAGATAGAGAGATCATCAATGAATAATGTCGGTTGTTCAGAGCAGTACATTCAGGATAATAGAGTCATGGGGCAAACAGACTATTCGGCCCGGCATCATTCTGCATGCTATTTCTTACTCAAACAGATACAGCCAAATAGAACAGCACCTGGTCTGTAATTGTCTATGGCTTGGCAATGCAACTTCTTCAATGTTGAATGAAAATAAACACTTTAGATAAGTGCTGTAATTTAAATATATAAGTGAGTAAGTAAATTCATAAATTGATGGATATAAGACAAACACATCCAGAATGTTTCATATTCCAGCAGCATGTATATCAATAGATTTCCCTCAACAATTCTAAATTGCTTCCTTCACCGAGTATCTTCTCTCGTAAGAGTTTGCCGATTCTTTTATCCGTCCCTCAATGTGCACAACTGTGTGAGTTTGTTCCAGTGATGTCCCACTCATAAATGATGTAATATTCATTTTGATTTTCTTATGTGAGCTTCAGATTGGTCTGTATCGCGCCATACGCGTTTTATTGAGAATATAGTGACAGCCTTTTTCAGTGTGGTACTGAGAGAGTTTCTGAGTAGGAATGTGAGGGAAGCTCAGGTTTCACATTTGAAATAATCTAATGTTCCACAGTGCAGCCTGCGGCTGAGTGATGAACTACTGAGAAACTGGCGTCACCGCTCAGCCCAAAACCCACCCCACCCCGTCCCACTATGTGCCACCAGATATAAAACATCCCCGCTGTGTACACAGACACCCTGTCCAGTTCTCCATCAGACACCAAACCCACCCCACCCCGTCCCACTATGTGCCATCAGATATAAGACATACCCGCTGTGTACAGAGACACCCTGTCCAGTTCCCCATCAGACACCAAACCCACCCCACCCCGTCCCACTATGTGCCATCACATATAAAACATACCCGCTGTGTACAGAGACACTCTGTCCAGTTCCCCATCAGACACCAAACCCACAGCACCCCGTCCCACTATGTGCCATCAGATATAAAACATACCCGCTGTGTACACAGACACCCTGTCCAGTTCTCCATCAGACTCCAAACCCACCCCACCCCGTCCCACTATGTGCCATCAGATATAAAACATACCCGCTGTGTACACAGTCACTCTGTCCAGTTCCCCATCAGACACCAAACCCACCCCACCCCGTCCCACTATGTGCCATCAGGTATAAAACATCCCCGCTGTGTACTCAGACACTCTGTCCAGTTCCCCAACAGCCCTGGGCGGCATCGATGTTTACGTCATTTAGATCAGCCTCCCCTGTATCATACTTATTTTCGATACCTTGAGGTCCACAACTGTCCACGGATCCCTGCATCTCTTAAACTATCTTTTCCATATGTGTAGTATGTGTGTGTGTGTGTGTGTGTGTGTGTGTTATGTGTATTTGAGTGTGTGTGTGTGTGCGTGCGTGTTATGTGTATTTGAGTGTGTGTGTGTGTGTGTGTGCGCGCGCGTGTTATGTGTAATTGAGTGTGTGTGTGTGTGTGTGTGTGTGTGTGTGTGTGTGTGTGTGTGTGTGTGTGCGTGTGTGTGTGTGTGTGTGTGTGCGTGCCAGCGCGTACGTTTATTTGTTTGTTCGAGTGTGCATATGTGGGATGTGGTATGTGGGAGTGCGTATGTATATGCGTGTGTGTATGTTGAAGCACCTCTTGTACATCTTGTAATGTATATGAATAAAATTTCCTGCTCGTGCTGTGGATTTTGAAACATTAAGGTAACCATCGAAACCGCTGTTGATTCCACCTGAGGAAGAGTTAGATGCTGAAATACTTTGACGTTCAATTGGCTACAGGAATATAATGGGCTGATAATTCTGCCATTCACTGTCCTGTGGGTTACGAGCACAAACACCAATACGTTTGACTCTGGTGTAAATACCGGCATGATATTTTCTGTCATTTATAGATTCAACTCCGTAAACAGATGTCTTCATCTTCTGCTTTAACATTAAATTCCTGCGTATTTGGGATTACCTCCGCAGCGTCTTGGTAGAAATAAATGCAGGATCGCCAAATAAGGACACGCAATAGTAAAATTCAATTTAGAAACTATTATCACCACATTGTGTAGCAGCACCATGACCTCTCGCTCTTAAACTCAACCTCACGATTGATGAAAGCCAATGCACCATACGCCTTCTTAACCACAGAGTTAACCTGCTTAGCAGCTTTGAGTGTCCTATGGAGTCGGACCCCAAGATCTCTCTGATCCTCCAAACTGCCAAGAGTCTTACCATTAATACTATATTCTGCCATCATATTTGACCAACTAAAATGCATCCTATCAGTGTCCCGTTGTAAATTCTGTCAGCCCAACTCACTATCCACAATTCCCCCAACCTTTGTGTCATCAGCAAATTCTCTAAGTTATCCCTCTACATCCTCATCCAGGTCATTTATAAAAAAAACCCCACAAAGAATAGGGGTCCCAGAACAGATCCCTGAGGCACACCACTGGGCACCGGCTTCCATACAGAATATGACACGTCTACAATCTATTTTTGCCTTCTGTGGGGAAGCCAGTTCTGGATCCGCAAAGCAATGTCCCCTTGGATCCCATGCCTCCTTACTTTCTCGATAAGCCTTGCATGGTGTTCCTTATCAAATGCCTTGCTAAAATCCATATACACTACACCTATGGGTCTACCGTCATCAATATGCTTAGTCACATCCTCAAAAATTCAATCAGGCTCGTAAGGCACGAACTGCCTTTGACAATGCAATGCTGATTATTCCGAATCATATTATGCCTCTACAAATGTTCATAAATTCTGCCTCTCAGGATCTTCTCCATCAACCTACCAACCACTGAAGTAAAACTCACTGGCCTATAGTCTCCTGGGCTATCCCTACTCCCTTTCTTGAATAGGAGAACAAGATCCGCAACCCTCCAGTCCTCCGGAACCTCTCCCGTCCTCATTGATGATACAAAGATCATTGCCAGAGGCTCAGCAATCTCCACCCTCGCCTCCCACAGTAGCCCGGGGTACATCCCGTCCGGTCCCGGGAACTTATCCAACTGGATGCTTTCCAAAATCTCCGGCACATTCTCAAGCTTTTCAGTCCACTGCAAGACATCCCTGCAATCGCCAAGATTCTTTTCCGTAGTGAATACTGAAGCAAATTATTCTTTAAGCCCCTCCGTTATTTCCACGGGTTCCATTAACACTTTTCCATTCTCACACTTGATTGGTCCTATTGGCTCACATCTTATCCTCTTGCTCTTCACATACTTGTGGAATACCTCGGGGTTTTCCTTAGTCCTGAATTCTGTGCTTTTGTTTTCTTTAAGCGGGTTCTTTGCTTTGTGGCCGCCTGCAACAAGACGAACCTCAAGGCTGTCTACTGTATACATACTTTGATGGTAAATGTGCTGTGAACTGTGAACAAGTCGGGAGCAATGTCAGGAAGGCGCGCTGGCCTTCGTTTGTCTGGAATCGAGCTCAAACATGTTGAGAAAATGTTGCAGATCTGTAACGCACAGGTCAGACCACACTTGAAATGTTGAGCTTAGGGAGACGGTGCAAACGTTAAAGGGGGTGAAGAGCAGATTTACCAGGAAACCACCTGGGCTACACACGCGGTGTTGTACAAACAATAAGTGGTTGTGATTGGAAGACGCTGCCTGCTCCTGTGGTAGAGATGGGGTCACCAGGTGTCTTCAAATGTAACTGCACACACAGATGACGGGCGATTCATGTGTAGATATCGAAACGATACAGGAAGCAAAGTTAACGAGACGGCTCATATAATAATCAGCGCAAAGCAGTTAAGGCCATAAGGACATTAAGAATAGGAGCAGAATTAGTCAAGTTGGTCTATCGAGTCTGCTCCGCCATTTCATCATGGCTGATCCAATTTTCCTTTCAGCCCCAATGTCTTGTTTTTCTTTCTCTCTCCATGACCTGCAGAATAAAGAATCTATCACTTTCCGTCTTAAATATACATAAAGACTTGGACTCTGCAGTTGCCCATGGCAAGGAATTCCAGGATTCAGCCCTCTCTGGCTAACGAAATTAGTTCTTTTTGCCGTTCTACAAGGAAGCTCCTCTATTCTGAGGCAGCGTCCTCTGGTCCTAGACACTCTCACCATAAAAAATAATCCATCTGGAATAATCCAGGTAGGAGATCTAGGCCTCATATGGAGCCAGTGATCATTAATGGAGAATGTGTGGAGCAGGTTAAGACCTACAAGTATCTGGGAGTACAGTTAGACGAGAAGCTAGACTGGACTGCCAACACAGATGCCTTGTGCAGGAAGGCACAGAGTCGACTGTACTTCCTTAGAAGGTTGGCGTCATTCAATGTCTGTAGTGAGATGCTGAAGATGTTCTATAGGTCAGTTGTGGAGAGCGCCCTCTTCTTTGTGGTGGCGTGTTGGGGAGGAAGCATTAAGAAGAGGGACGCCTCACGTCTTAATAAGCTGGTAAGGAAGGCGGGCTCTGTCGTGGGCAAAGTACTAGAGAGTTTAACATCGGTAGCTGAGCGAAGGGCGCTGAGTAGGCTAGGGTCAATTATGGAAAACTCTGAACATCCTCTACATAGCACCATCCAGAGACAGAGAAGCAGTTTCAGCGACAGGTTACTATCGATGCAATGCTCCTCAGACAGGATGAAGAGGTCAATACTCCCCAATGCCATTAGGCTTTACAATTCAACCGCCAGGACTTAAGAATTTTTTAAAAGCTATTATTAATGCTTTTTGAGATAGTGATTTAGATGCATATCATATTTTTTACTGAGTTAAGTATTGTATGTTATTAGTTTTGCTACAACAAGTGTATGGGACATTGGAAAAAAAAAGTTGAATTTCCCCATGGGGATGAATAAAGTATCTATCTATCTATCTATCTATCTATCTATCTATCTATCTATCTATCTATCTATCTATCTATCCATCTATCTATCTATCTATCCCACATCTATTCTGTCAAGATATTTCACCATTCAATATTTCCAATGACGTCACACCTCATTTTTCAGTTTTCCGGTGAATTTCGGGCCAGAGCCAACAAACCCTCTTCATATGACAAGCCGTTAAATCCGGAAATCATTTTCCTAAACCAGGACTGAGCCCTGTCTAGCTTCAGAACATCCTTTCTAATCAGAGAGTCTCAAATCTGCTCACAACACTCAAAGTGCAGCCCTAACAGTGATTTATAAAGTCTCAACGTTATATTGAATCGGGCGAGTGACCATCTTCTATAGAGTTCTCTGGGTTATTTCCGTGGTGGTCATGAATACTGGCTTTCCAAAGAATGGCCCCTCCCTCATTCTCTCCTTTCACCATTCGGTATCAGATGATTTGTTAAACTTGACTTGTGCTGATGCAATCAACGTTGACTTTTCCTGCCGAGTGGAAACTGCAGAACGACGCGCGAAGCATCACGGGTTTAAAATGCCGAAAGGCATCCTCCCGAGGATTCACAGATATTGGATCCCGAGCAAGCAGTGTGCGGTCAGTTAGATGACTGAAGCTGGGTCCAAATGCCGAAAGGCATCCTTCCGAGGATTCACAGATACTGGATCCCGAGGGAGCAGTGTGCGGTCAGTTAGATGACTGAGGGTAGTTCCAAATGCTGAAAGGCATCCTCCCGAGGATTCACAGATACTGGATCCCGAGGGAGCAGTGTACGGTCAGTTAGATGACTGAGGGAGGGTCCAAATGCCGAAAGGCATCCTCCCGAGGATTCACAGATACTGGATCCGGGAGCAGTGTGCGGTCAGTTAGATGACTGAGGGTGGGTCCAAATGCCGAAAGGCATCCTCCCGAGGATTCACTGATACTGGATCCCGAGGGAGCAGTGTGCGGTCGGTTAGATGACTGAGGGTGGGACCAAATGCCGAAAGGCATCCTCCCGAGGATTCACAGATACTGGATCCCGAGGGAGCAGTGTGCGGTCGGTTAGATGACTGAGGGTGGGTCCAAATGCCGAAAGGCATCCTCCCGAGGATTCACAGATACTGGATCCCGAGGGAGCAGGGTGCGGTCAGTTAGATGACTGAGGGTGGGTCCAAATGCCGAAAGGCATCCTCCCGAGGATTCACAGATACTGGATCCCGAGGGAGTAGTGTGCGGTCAGTTAGATGACTGAGGGTGGGTCCAAATGCCGAAAGGCATCCTCCCGAGGATTCACAGATACTGGATCCCGAGGGAGTAGTGTGCGGTCAGTTAGATGACTGGGGGTGGGTCCAAATGCCGAAAGGCATCCTCCCGAGGATTCACAGATACTGGATCCCGAGGGAGTAGTGTGCGGTCAGTTAGATGACTGGGGGTGCGGGTGTGCTCCGGGTTGCTGTTCGTGTGGATGTTTCTGGTGGGTGGTGGGGTTCTGTGGTGGTTGAGCAATGGGCGCGGACACCACTGTGATAGAGATGGGATTATTAGGAATCTCCAAAGGTACCTGCATGCACAAATGCATGGCGATTTATGTGTAGATATAGAAACGATACAGGAAGCAAAGTTAACGAGACGACTCAGCGCAAGGAAGGTGAGGCCATAAGGCCATTAGGAACAGGAGCAGAATTAGTCCAGTTTGTCCATCGAGTCTGCTCCGCCATTTCATCATGGCTGATCCAATTTTCCTTTCAACCCCCATGTCTTGCTTTTTCTCTCCATGACCTTCAGAATGAAGAATCTATCACCTTCCGCTATAAATATACAAAAAGACTTGGACTCGGCTGTTGTCCGAGCCAAAGAATTACAGAGATTCACCTCTCCCTGGCTAACGAAATTAATGCTGTTCGCCGTTATACAAGGACGCTCCTCTATTCTGAGGCAGCGTTCTCTGTTCCTAGAGTCTCCCGCATAGAAATGATCCACCCCACATCCACTCTGCCAAGGCCTTTCACCAATCGATATGTTCCAAGGGCGTCCGAATTCACTTTACTGTTTTCAAGTAAATACCGGGCAGAGCCAACAAACCCTCTTCATATGACAAGCCGTTAAATCCGGAAATCATTTTCGTAAACCAGGACTGAGCCCTCTCTAGTTTCAATACATCCTTTCTAATCGGGGGATCACAAATCTGCTCACAACACTGAAAGTGCAGCCCTAATAGTGCTTTATAAAGTCTCAACCTTATATTAGATCGGGCGAGTGACATCTTTCGACAGCGTTCTCTGGGTTATTTCTGTGGTGGTATTTCAGTATATATATACACACATATACTCCCACATACACGAACACACACACACACACACACACACACACACACACACACACACACACACACACACACACGCACGCACGCACACACACACACACACACACACACACACACACACACACACACACACACACACACACTCACTCACGTATCACATCTACTAGTGTAAGAGATGGAGGGAACCGTGGACAGCTCTGGACTTCAAGGTATCGAAAATAAATATTAAACAGGAGAGGCTGATATAAATGACGAAAACACTGATGTCGTCTAGGGCTGATGGAGAACTGGACAGTGCCTGTGTACATAGCGGGGCGGGGTGGGGTGGGTTTGTTGCCTGAGCGCTGACGCCAGTTTCTCAGTAGTTCATCCGTCAGCCGCATGCTGCAATGTGGAACATTGGATTATTCCAAATGTGAAACCTGAGCTTCCCTCACATTCCTACTCACAAACTCTCTCAGAGCCGCACAGAACAAGGCTGTCACTGTATAATCAATAAAACATGAATGGCGTGATACAGACCAAACTGAACCTTGTAGAAAACAAAATGAATATTACATCATTTATGAGTGGGACATCACTCGAATGAACTCACACAGTTCTGCACATTGAGGTACGGATAAAAGAATCGGCAAACTTAAGAGAGCAGAGATACTTGGTGAAACTAGCAATTTAGAATTGTTGAGAGACATCTATTGATATACATGGTGCTGGAACATGAAACATTCTGCCTCTGTGGGATTTATTTCTATCAATTCATGAATTTACTTATACACTTATATAGTTAAATTAAAGCACTTGTCTGAAGTGTTAATTTTCATTCAACATTGAAGTCGTTGTGCTGCAAACCATAGACAATTACAGACCAGGTGCTGTACTACTGGATGTATCTGGTTGAGTAAGAAATAACATGCAGAATGATGCCGGGCCTAATGGTCTGTTTGCCCTATGACTATTATCCTGAATGTACTGTTCAGATCAATCGACATTATTCATTGATGATCTCTCTATCTCACAATTATAACATGACACAACTGTAGGGGACTCTTGATCCAAAAATAGCTCAGGGAAGACAGCAACTATTTTAAGCGAAGTTACATGATTTTTTGAAAGTAGGAGGAAAGAAAATACAACACGAGTGAATCTACAGATACTGGAAATAAATAAAAACACAAAATGCTGGCAGAACTCAGCAGGCCAGATAACATCTATGGCAGGAGGTAGTGAAGATGTTTCAGGCCGAAACCCTTCATCAGGAGCTCCCTTCATCTTCACTCCTGATGAAGGGTTTCGGCACGAAACGTCGTCACTACCTCCTCCCATAGATGCTGTCTGGCCTGCTGAGTCCTGCACAATTTTGTGCTTTTAGAAAACAATACACCCGCTCTCATTGAATCAGTGGCTTCCGGGTACAGGACTGAGAGGACACACTTAATGTTCGATCACAGACTGACAGATACAGAATGAAACCCACACTCTCACGCTGTAACAGAGACTGACTGATACAGAATGAAACCCACACTCTCACACTGTATCAGAGACTGACAGATACAGAATGAAACCCACACTCTCACACTGTAACAGAGACTGACAAATACAGAATGAAACCCACACTCTCACACTGTAACAGAGACTTACAGATACAGAATGAAACCCACACTCTCACACTGTAACAGAGACTGACAGATACAGAATGAAGCCCACACTCTCACACTGCAGCAGAGACTGACAGATACAGAATGAAGCCCACACTCTCTCACTGTAACAGAGACTGACAAATACAGCAAGAAACCCACACTCTCACACTGTAGAAGAGACTGACATGTACACTATGAAATGTACACTATCACAATGAACCAGAGAGTGAGAACTTAAGAACCGCACACTCTCAATCTGTACCAGGGACTGATATCTATGAAATGATCCAAACACTGTCACATTGCACCGGAGATTGGTTGGTACAGAATGAATCATCCCTCCACACTCTACCGGCGAAAGGCAGATGGATAATGAAACCCAGACTCTTCTATTATCCAACTGAGTGTCTCCCGTTTGTCGATTGTCTCTGCACTGTTGTTGTTCTGTCTCACTAATTCTGCATTTTATGTCAACTGCAGAGTAACCCTCTTTTCATTTTCACCTTTTAGCCAACTGCATGCTCAATCCTTTCCTCTCTCTGGCAGACTGGCCTATTACTCTGTTCTCACAATTTATTGTTCTTCTTCTTTCATTCTGCTGTGAATAATCCTTGTTTCTACAACATGGCCTTGCAGGTGTTTCAAACTCGCTTTTGTTTTTCAATCCCTTAATCGATATGCTCACTCCACCCTGAAACATCGTGTTCAACGCGCTCCGACTGGGAAGAGGAAGCCATGAACTGGGAGATCGACAAAGAATTTAATACATGTACTGACGTTCATTTCCGTGTGTGTGTGTGTGTGTGTGTGTGTGTGTGTGTGTGTGTGTGTGTGTGTGTGTGTGTGTGTGTGTGTGTGTGTGTGTGTGTGTTGTGTATTGTGTATGTGTGTTGTGTGGATCTCTGTGTGTGTGTGCCAGTGAGCGTGTGTGTGTGTGTGTGTGAGAGAGTGAGGGAGCGAGAGTATGTGTGTATTTGTGGGTGTGTGGTGTGTCTGTGTGTGTGTGTGTCTGTGTGTGTCTGTGTGTGTGTGTGTGTGTGTGTGTGTGTGTGTGTGTGTGTGTGTGTGTGTGTGTGTGTGTGTGTGTGTGTGAGAGAGTGAGGGAGCGAGAGTATGTGTGTATTTGTGGGTGTGTGGTGTGTCTGTGTGTGTGTGTGTCTGTGTGTGTCTGTGTGTGTGTGTGTGTGTGTGTGTGTGTGTGTGTGTGTGTGTGTGTGTGTGTGTGTGTGTGTGTGTGTGTGTGTGTGTGTGTGTGTGTGCCTGCTAATAATGGTTTTTAATATGGCTTAATGTGATGCTGTGACCCAGCTTGTCGGTCCTGCATTTATTTCTGCAGGGCACTGCGAAGGTAATTCCAAGGACACAGGCATTTTTATGTTCAACCATGAGAAGAATCGGAATGGAATCTATAGATGGCAGAAAGTATTTTGGTCAATTATGCCGGTATTGACACCAGGGAGAAAAGTGTTGATGGTTGTGCTCTTAAACCACAGGACAGTGAATGACAGCCTTATCAGCGCATTGTATTGCTACAGCGAATTGAACTAAACAGTATTTCAGCATCGAACTGTTCCTCAGGTGCATTCAACATCGGCTTCGTCCGTCACTTTACCTTTTCAAACTCCACAGCACGAGTCAGAATTTTTATACATACTCGTGGTAAGATATATAAGAGGTGCACACTTACACACGTAACTTTAACAGGTTAATACGCACTCTTTCACTGAAGCAATTTCTTTCTGAAATCCAACTTCGAAAATCATCTGTTGACTCTGTAATATTGTTACTGCTACTTATTTGCATTAAAACCGGTGTTGATAGAATATTTTCTGTTTTTCTCTGTTTGGTACATCAGCGGACAATGTCTGTAATGCTGGGGTCATTGGTTTGCATTTCGCGCCGCATACTCGCCAACATCTGTGTTTGCGACTGACTCCGGTAACAGTGCAAACAGTGAGGGTTTGTGTCAGAAAAAACCCATTAATGTTAATGTATCATATCCAGAAAAAAATCACCGGAGCAAAGTAAGTGAATCATATTAAAGGTGCTTCATCACAGAGAAATAACAATATTCGAGTGGAATCAGCGCTGATGAGGTGGACTCACCAACAATGCTCAGATAATGTCCTGTCATTACACGGAATAGTTTGACAACAACTCAGTGTTGCAGTCCCAGCGTCAGCCGTCTCTTGAGGCTTCGTGACAGGTGTTGCGTTCAGTTCAATGAAATAAGGCGTGTTATTTCCCCACTGGCATTACGGTTCGTTAGAGCAGAGATATTTTTGTTAACTAGCGATAATTAGCACCAGTCACTGTACAAGTTGTTTTCATGATTGGTGACCGATTTTTCTATAAAAGTACGTCATTCCGTGCTTCAGCTACATTGAGGACGGAAACATCCAGACGCGGTGGACTCTCAACAACGTGTGATCCGTGAAGAGTTTTACCCAGTAGGCGCAAAGGAAATTTGCTCTCTGGGCTTTGTTATAACTGTTTGAGTTTATTTACTGACTATTTACAACTTTTATAAAATTTAGAAATTGGGAACACTCCAAATAGAACTGTAACTACTAACAGTCCCGGATTAACAATGGTCCAAGAGAGGGCTATTTGCTACGCAGTGATTGTAATTGTCGGTATCCCGGGTAAGTGCCTTTCGATTACTTATACGGAAGCAGAGACCGCTCTCAGCTACTGCTGATGTGATTTTAATCGGTGTTTATTAAAAATCCCTAAAGTGCTGTTCTGTTCCTCCCAACCTCCTGCCCTGTTAGTATTTGAACCTGGGTCATGCAGACTTGTCACTGGAACTGCCTGTAGTCTTTTCATTTGGGACGTGAGATCTCGACCTGCACAGGCGCAACACACATAATCAATGTCTATCAAAACCTCCTGTCGTAATCGGACCTCATTCCTTCCAACCCTGTCCGTGTGAGCAGTAGATTAACGTTTAAACTCACAGTAACTGGCATTGTTCGGGTAGCTGGAGCTTCTCAGCCTGGGAAGACAGTCCGCCTAAAAGAGGGAAATCTCTGATTTCAGCCCTCCGCTGCCTTGCGACCATACCCACTTATGGGAAAGGCTTCGGGAGTAAACCCTGAGGACAATTCCGGAGCTGGAGTCCCTAAGGCAGTCCGACCTTGCTTTCAAGCACGCTCTGGCAACTCCTGCGACGTTACTGGTTGGAAGCTGTATCGGCCCGTGCCCTTCCCTTGGAAATGATCGCCGGCGTGGAGAGGGGAGACTTGCTGCTTGGACAACTGCCGGTCTTCCATACAACCTTGCCCAGGCCTGCACCCTGGAGAGGCAGAAGCAAGATTATCCAGGCGCAGATCCACGGACTCGCGAGACTAACGGATGCCATCCAAACAGCTTTGATTTGTGAAATTCTGTTCCCTTTTCTTGTTCGGGTTCACGGAAGTGAACATCACAGGCAATTCTGATATTACTACCGCCTCTCTAATTTTCCCGATCGGATGATTAACGTAACAATCCGCAGCATTCTTGGGTCTACAGTCACATAAAATCCAGATAAAGGCGAATATTCTCCATCCCTAAAGGACATTTGTGAAACAAATGAGGTGTCACAGCAACTCAGTAGTGTCGTGTGCTTCGTCACCGAGGCCGACTTGTTAGGGAAGGGTGAAAGAGACTCGTCTAAAGACAGGTATTCCAATGGCGCGGCCGTGCGGTAGGATTCCATTTCGCCATAAACGATGCGCCGCCACGGCTATCTCTGGATAGGAGTCCAGAGACTCCTATCGGTCCTCAAACACTCGCGCACGCATCTTCCAGCGTCTAGCGCCCAAGTGCAAATTTACCAATTTCCACCAAAATGTTCTCTTCCCTCTTTCTGAAAGGTAAACTCATCTTTCCCCCTCTGTTTTTCCCTCCCAACACTCTTCAATTAAAGGACCATCCATTTTCTGTTCTTTGGCAATTCCCAAGTCTTTCCAGTTACCAAATTCTTACTTATCTATGTTTCTTGGTGTCAGCACTGTTCCCGCTGAGATGCGCGGGTGCGCAGCTGCGCCCTGACTGAAATAGGTCACTCTGCAATTGTTTTTTTCTCTGAAATCTTTGTAAATATAATTATGAAATATTGTGGAATTAACTGTATTACTGAATGTAATTCAAAACTGTGCTAAATACTAAACATACCACATTTACATTGGAACATTTTAGATCTTCAATGTCTTTGCATTGTCATTGTTTCAGGTTACAACACTGTCAAAAATGGTCACAATAAAGACAGAAACCACTAACGCCGTTCAGTCAAAACAGTTCACTTTGGCATACTCCCTGTCAGAGGTGACTGCCTGACAGCGTTTACATGAGTTGCTTGTTATGTTTTGTCATCGTTTGACTTGCATATTACAGATTTAAAAAAAATCATTAAAGTACGGTGCACTTTGCAACCCGTGTAAAAATGATCTGCTCAGAGAAATGGTTTATCCCTGAAATCAATTAAAGTAAAATAGAGGGAAGGTTGCTGGGGTGCAAGATCTTGGTTTCAGAATCTGACCTTGCAATCGAATAGTAAATAAAACCTTCGGAAAGAAGTGTAGGTATGCACTTCAATTACACTACCTCTCTCCTTGGAGATACCGCGCTTGTAGTTCTGTGAACAGTTTTGCTCGCCCTGTTATAGGAAAGGCAGAAGTACGCTGATATTGGTGTTCACCTGATGGAGAATCTCACCTGGTCCTCAACACCAGCTCCATAGCAAAGAAAGCCCAGCAGCGTCTCTACTTTTTGCAAAGGCTGAGGAAAGTCCATCTCCAACCCCCCATCCTCATCACATTCTACAGGGGTTGTATTGAGAGCATCCTGAGCAGCTGCATCACTGCCTGTTTCGGAAATTGCACCATCTCGGATCGCAAGACCCTGCCTCGGATAGTGAGGTCAGCTGAGAAGATCATTGGGGTCTCTCTTCCTGCCATTACGGACATTTACTCTACACGCTGCATCTGCAAAGTAAACAGCATTATGAAGGACCCCATGCACCCCTCATACAAACTCTTCTTCCTCCTGCCATCTGGGAAAAGGCTCCGAAGCATTCGGGTTCTCACGGCCAGACTATGTAGCAATTTCTTCCCCCAAGCTATCAGACTCCTCAATACCCGAAGCCTGGACTGACACCTTGCCCTACTGCCCTGTTTATTATTTATTGTAATGCCAGTACAGTTTTGTGCACTTTATGCTGTCCAGTGTAGGTCTGTAGTCTAGTGTAGCTTTCTCTGTGTTTTTTTTTATTACGTAGTTCAGTCCAGTTTTTGTACTGTGTAATGTAAACCATGGTCCTGAAAAGCGTTGTCTCATTTTTACTATGTACTGTACCAGCAGTTATGGTCAAAATGACAATAAAAGCGACTTGACTTGAAAAGAGTGCAGGCAGTATTTACAAAGATGCTGCGGGGACTCCAGTACCTGAGTTACAGGGAGAGGTTCGGCCAAGTGGCATTTTATTCCTTCAGGCTGGTGATTGGCGGATGATAATGTATAGATACTGTCATTCATCTCCCCGGGGTTGGATAATCGTGAGCAAAAGGGGGTAATTTTAGGATCAGAGAGCAGAAATGTAGTTGGATTCTGAGAGACGTTTTCTCACATAGAAGTTGCTCTGTGTGTTGAACAGCCTGACCAAGGAAATGGGCGATAGAGAATCATTAACAATATTTAAAATACACCTGGGCAGTTTGACAAATGTGAAAGCCTTAGGCAGATGTGATCCAAACGTGAATAGACGGGACCAGCTCAGATGGCCGTGCCGGTCGGCATGGAATTACGGGCCGAAGGGCGCGTTTCTGTGCTCGATCATTCCTGGACTCTACTCATCGCTGCTGCATCGGTGAACGTGAGGAGAGAATGTAGCAGCTGCTCCTGTAAAGCGCTTTGTGCTGCGGTCAGGCTTTCAAACAAACCGCATAACACAGGTATTTGTTTTTTATTTCCTCTGATAATGAACGATGGATTTTATTTCAAGTGAACAAATCATGGCTGTATTTCCACACAAAACAGCGTTTGATATTGTTTATTCTTATTTTTGGTCCTTTTTGTCACGCTGCAGTTAACCTTGTGGCAATCATCATTCTCAGCCGAGGAAACTGCGGTCTCTCCAAATGCGTCACGCGTTACCTGGTGGCGATGGCTGCGGCGGATCTAATGGTGGTGATTATCGAAGTCCTGTTCTACCAGATGGGTCAAGCAAACGGATTTCATTACGGAATCCTGGACAACGCTCCGTTCTGCCTTGTCCACTATGTCCTGTGTCACGTGGCCGTTGACTGTTCCGTGTGGTTTACTGTCGCTTTCACTTTCGATCGCTTTGTGGCCATTTGCTCCGCTAAATTTAAAACGAAATACTGCATCCCCAAAATTGCAGGTTTGGTGATTGGCGCAATATCTGTCGGTTTCTGTTTAAAAAACGTACCATTTTATTTCCTGTATATTGAAAGAGTAGCATTTATGATGAGGGGTAACTGGGTCTGTTTCAATAGGCCCGCACTTCCTTTTACGAGATCGTTTGAGTGGTTTTATTGGGTGGACCGTCTGTTGAATCCGCTACTTCCTTTCTTCCTCATTTTGACCCTCAATGCTCTGACCGTCAGACAGATACTGGCGGCGAGCAGAGTCCGCAGGGGGCTGAAGGGACGGGGAAATTGCGGGAAACACCGGGATCCGGAGATACAGAGTCGGAGACAATCCATCATTCTGCTCTTCAGCCTGTCGGCGAGTTTCCTTCTCTGCTGGGCAACAACCACTCTGGTCTTCATTCTCATGCGATGCCTCTACACAGACCTGGAAATGTCCATTCGGCTTTTTCAGGCACAGGTTGCAGGTTCTGTGATTCAGAATTTCAGCAGCTGCACAAATACTTTTATCTACGGAGTGACCCAGACCAGATTCAGAGAGCAGGTGAAAGTTTTTCTGCTCTCCCCCGCTACCTTAGTTTTGAAATGTTTTAGAAAACTATTCTGCTCAGATGAAAGAGTCGAATAAATTTACAATTATGGAAATAAACCCACAATTGCTTTGCGAGAAAATTAATAAACGAAACTCCCTGAAAAACTTTTCCATTTTCAAGCAGTACCTGTGTTTCTACCAGATTGCTTTCCCTTTCTTTCAGTAAAATACTCTGCTTTCCTGTTAAATTGTTTGGTAATTTTCCCTCTGTAAAATGTGTTTTACCTTGCACTTTAAATCACCCGGGTATCGAGATCCATTCTCTAATTGTCCATTACTTCCACCTTTGGAGCGATAATGCAATGGCAGCCGATCCCGACATCCATTCCCTTTCCCCCTTTGTCGGTGTTTTCACTCTAATTAATGTTCCAGTTCGGCTGCTGTACCAGCATGTTACTGGGAAGTTTGTTGTCCTTGTTCTGTCTAGCGGAAGCTTACTGGTTTCAGCGCAAATGGAAGCCCACAATATAGATGAGTTATAATTTTGTTTCGGCCCAACTTCGCTCTGTTTTGACGTCACATCAGTTCACCTTCCCAACTTCATATAGTAAATACAAATTACCCTTGAAATAGCACGATTTCAGCCCCTTCACGGTAATAATGTCGAACATGAAGAAAACTATAAGCAATTTAGATTTACCATTTTATACATTCAATTAATTTCATAGTATATATTTTCTCAATTCCTACATTGAGTGCGAGCCATTATAATGCCGGTCATGGAAGCTATATTCCTGTTTTATACATTCCCGTTTTTTATTATTTTTTTTCCAGGTTGTTGCGCGTGATGGGATTGAACTGCGGCCTCTCTACCGTGTCACGTGTCGCAAGAAGCTGCGTTCTGACCAATGACTGTGAAATGATAGCTCCGAATCTGTAATCGTGGCAGATTAAAATAATGAGTGGAGATCTAAAACTTCGGAAGGTCTGCATAAAGAGGATGTAGAGAGGACGTTTCCTGCAGTGAAGGAGTGTAGAAACAGAGATGACAGCCTCAGAATTAAGCGACGGCCCTTTGGAACACAGACGAGAGGGGAAAAAGTCTTTAACCAGGAGACGGTAAATCTGTGGACACGATAGGCACAGTGGGTTGTGTAGCTAAAGTCATTGGCTGCATTTACGGCCAAGTTTTAGAGCATTCTGGTTAATCAGGGCTTCAAAGGTTAAGGAAGAGCGGGAGAATAGCGTTGAAAGGGATAATAAATCAGCCATGATGGCGGCATCGAGTGACTGAATGACCTAATTCCTCTTCTAGCGTCTTCTGGTTTATGGAATTCGTTCTCACTTAACAACACATCACTTCAGTTTCTCGAGTCTTCAACACCTGCTCCAGATTTTAAGCGGTAAATCCAAAATCACAAACGCCTGGTGTCCTTCTATCTGACGTTCCACCTGAACTGAAGATACACATACTCCAATTCTTGTACGATGTTTTCGTTAACACATTAATTAATTATCCATGTGTGCTAGTGTGAGACATAAAGTACATCATGCATTTTCCAAGGCCCTATGCCTCCCGCTCAACCAATCACATTCTCTCCGGTCACTATGCATCATGTTCCACGCATCAACAGGCTATCGCGAATACGACTGGAAAACCAGCCGTCTGCCCGCGCCCTCGTAAGACATTGACCGCCATTATATTAAAATATGAGTGTACAGCACAATGGATCTGATAAATAATAATCAATTAACTGTTCTTACCTCGACCTGCCCAGAATTATCTCAAAATAAAACTGACCTGCTGTTTGTGAACTCTGCCCAGTTAACTGAATGATGTAATAGCATTGAAAAACACTTTACGGAAAACGCCCCAGTGGAGCAACTTCATCTGTTGATTGAGCCCCCACTTTGAAGTTGCCCTTTCCTCTTATTCGGAACTTCTGGAAACATATTGCGCAATCCGGAATTGCTATATCACTTTTGAAACGTTAATTTCTTGACAAGTTGTCTCCACTTACTGAAATATCAGAATTGTCTCGAAATTCCTGCCTACGTTGTGCCGCTTTGTTTACGCTTTCCGAGGAAAAGTTGCAGAAGGGGTGCGTTCGCTATAAGTTCAGTTTAACCTTCGGAAGGAAGCGTAGATGCGCAGTTCAACAACACTACCGCTCTCCTTGGAGATACCGCGCTTGGAGTTCTGTGAACAGTTTTGTTCGCCCTGTTATAGGAAAGGCGGAAGTCCGCTGAAAAGAGTGCAGACAGTATTTGCAAAGATGCTGCAGGGATTCTCGGGATTCGATTACAGGGAGAGGTTCGGCCGAGTGGCATTTTATTGCAAAAGCCAGGTGACTGGCGGATGAGGTGCATAAAACCATGACAATGTTTAGATACAGTCATTCATCTCCGTGGGATAGGGTATCGTGAACAAAATTGGGTGGATTTATGATCAGAGGGCAGAAATGTAGTTGGATTCAAAGCGACGTTTCCTCACGTAGAAGTTGCTCTGTGTATTGAACAGTCTGACAAATGAAATAGGCCCTACAGAGTCGTTAACAATATTTGAAGTACACATGGACAGTTTGACGAATGTGATCCAATCACGGACAAGGGTTTCAGATGGCCATGTCGGTCAGAATGGAGATATTGGGCCGAAGGACCCGTTTCTGTGATCTATCATTCTTGGACTCTGCTCATCGCAGCTGCATCCGTGAAGGTGAAGAGATTAATGTGAGCATGCGCTCCTGTAAAACGCTTTATGCTGCGGTCACGTGTTCAAACAAACAATGTATCTTTTTACTTCCACTGATAATGTCCGGCAGAGATGAACGATGGGTTTTATTTCAAGGGAAAAAAACGATAACTGTATTTCTACAAAAAAAAAGAAATGCGTTTGATTTTCTTTATTCTTAGTTTTGGTCTATTTTTTCACTGCAGTTAACCTTGTGGCAATTATCGTTCTCTGCCGAGGAAACTGCGGTCTCTCCAAATGTGTCACACGGTACCTGGTGGCAATGGCTGCGGCGGATCTAATGGTGGTGATTATCGAAGTCCTGTTCTACCAGATGGGTCGAGCAAACGGATTTCATTACGGAGTCCTGGGCAACGCTCCCTTCTGCCTTGTCCACTACGACCTGTGTCACGCGGCCGTTGACTGTTCCGTGTGGTTTACTGTCGCTTTCACTTTCGATCGCTTTGTGGCCATTTGCTCCGCTAATTTTAAAACGAAGTACTGCATATCCAAAGTTGCAGGATTGGTGATAGGCGCAGTATCTGTCCGTTTCTGTTCAAAAAACAGCCCATTTTATTTCCTGTGTATGAATGGAGAAGCGTTGTTGGAAAATAGTGACTGGGTCAGTACCAATAGGCCCGCACTTCCTTTTACGAGATCGTTTGAGTGGTTTTATTGGGTGGACCGTCTGTTGAATCCGCTACTTCCTTTCTTCCTCATTTTGACCCTCAATGCTCTGACCATCAGACAGATACTGGTGGCGAGCAGGGTCCGCAGCGGGCTGAAGGGACGGGGAAATTCCGGGAAACAGCGAGATCCGGAGATGGAGAGTCGGAGACAATCCACCATTCTGCTCTTCAGCCTATCGGCGAGTTTCCTTCTCTGTTGGACGACAACCACTCTGGTCTTCATTCTCATGCGATGCCTCTTCACAGACCTGGAAATGTCTATCCGGCTTTTTCAGGCACATTTTTGGGGTTCTGTGATTCAGAATTTCAGCAGCTGCACGAATACATTTATCTACGGAGTGACCCAGACCAGATTCAGAGAGCAGGTGAAAATTCTTTTGATCTCCCCCGCTATTTTAGTTTTGAAACATTTTAAATGTCTATACCGCTCAGTTGAAAGGGTCAAGTAGTTCTCCCTGTTCGAAAATAAATCCACACCTGCTCTACAAGCGGATTAATAAATCGAACTTCCTTAAAACGTCGCTGTTCCCAGCAGTTCTGCCTTTCCATTATTTCAGGAAATGAAGCATTGTTTTATATAGATCAGATTGCTTAGATATTTCCGTTCTGTAAAATGTATTTTAACTTGCACATTAATCCCTTTAATATCCGGTATTGAAATCAAAGAGATTTATTCTCGAATTGTCCACTATCTAAACCTGTGCAGTGACCCGGCCGTGTTTGCCATCCCGACATCCATTGTTTTTCCATTTGGTTCGGAGTTTTCATTTTATTTAATGTTCCAATGTGCCTCCTTTACCAGCATGTGATCGGGAGATTTATCGATCTATTCTCTGTATGGCTGAATCTTTCCAGTTTCAGCTAATGGAGAAGCTCACGATATAAATGACTCGATTGACTGAGCGGCTAATTCTGCTCCTGCAGTCTGATGATCCACTGGAACTTGTTTTGACCCCACGTCACATCACGTCAGTTTGTCAAGTCTGCAACACCTGCTCTTAGATTTTAAACTGTAAATGTAGAATCAAAGACCTCATTCCCGATTTTTTTTTCTTATCCGAATTTTCCTTAACAAGTTAGTGAAATATTTCTTTGTGCTCGTGTGTGACACGAAATTCACATTGTATTGCCAAAAGATGTATGCCTGTTTCTCATCCGATCACATTCACTCCGGTCACTCTCTGTCACGCTGCATGTCTGATCAGGCAATGGTAAAAAGAGGGTAATATGTCTGGAAATCCAGACGTCTGTCCTTGTTCCGGTAAGACATTGACTGCCGGTATATTAAAATAAGAACGAGCAGTACAAACTGTCTAAGAAGTAGTACTAAACACGATTTATTATAAATTACTATAATTGCGCTTTGCACATTTAGACGGAAAAAGTAGGTATTTTCGCTCATTATAGGAAGGATATCAAAAATATATTCAATTCAATTCAGTTAACTTTTCTTAAGGTTATCTACCCAGTATTAACTCAAAATTAAAGTGACGCGCTGACAATGAACTGTGCCCACTTAAACGGACAATGTAATGCCATTCCAAATCACTTTACATAAACATCCCAATCAGTAGAGCAACATATTATGATCGAGCCCTAACGTTAAAATTGCCCCTGTGTTTAATTCGGAAATTCTGGAAACATAATGTGCAATACAGAGTGGCTATCTCACTTCAGAACCATTGAGCTAGTAATAAGTCGTTAGCAAGTTCCTGAATAGCAAACTTATCTCGAAATTCCTCAATATATCGTGCCGATTTGCTTCACGTTGCCCTCTCCAAAAACAAAGTTTGATAAAAGTTAGGTGAGCTGTAGTTTCAGTTTAGTTATCGCTATTAGAATGTTTATAACTTAAGGTGTAGCGAAATCAGGAATTCACCACTAATTTTAGGTGCAATCAGTGCTTGATTATTGCTCTAATGTCCAGAAAGGTTAATTTGCGCTCAGACAGAACTACCTTCTGGAGGCCCAGCGTCAGCTCTCAGACATCTTCTCCTACTTACTCCTCGAAAAGGAACCCACCACGGAGAACCAGGCCTTTGTCCCCAAACTTACTAGCTCTGGGGATCAAATTCCACTGCAGCACCCTCATGGTTCCCGTAACCGGCGTCTCCCGTTTCTACCTCATACCCAATACCCACAATCGACCCTGTTCAGGTAAACACTTTGTTACAGATTGTTCTGCCCCACTAAAATCATATCTGTATTCTTTGACTCCCTTTCATCCGCCATGGTTCATTCCCTTCCCATACACATCCATGACAGCTGACACGCTTTGCATCTTTTCAAATTTGTCTGGTGCCCTGACACATATCATATGATATATACCATCCATGCCCAGTCCCTATACACCCCCATCCCTCACCAGGAAGTTCCCAAAGCTCCCTGTTTTTATCTGGACACCAAACCCAACGGCTTCCATTCCACCATCACTCTCCTCCGTCTGGCGGAGCTTGTCCTCACTCTCAATAATTTCTCCTTTAGATCCTCCCACTTCCTCAGCCAAAACGTGTACCCATGAGCACTCGCAAGACGTCCCAGCTATGCCTGCCTTTTTGTCGGCTCCGTGGAGGCGCGGGTAAATAAATTCAGGCAGATATACCAAACACCAGAAAGTCTGCAGATGCTGGATATTCAAAGCAACGCACGCAAAATGTTACAGTAACTAAGCAGGCCAGGCAGCATCTACGGAAAAGAGTAAACAATCATTGTTTTTTCGGGCTGAGACCCTTCATCGGTACCGGAAAAGAAGGGGAGAAGTGAGTTTAGAAAGCTGTGAGAGGGGAAGAAAAAGTTAAGGTGGCAGTTGATAGATGCAACTGTGAAAGAGGGAGGGGTGAAATAAAGAGATGGAAAGTTGATTAGTGAAAGAAATAAAGGTCTGGAGAAGGGGGAATCTGAATCGAGCAGAAAGAAGTCCATGGAAAAAAGGGAAGTGTGTGGGGTGGGGGTGGTTAGGGGAGAGCACCAGAGAGTGGGGATGATCAGGTAAGAAGAGAACTTGTGAAAGAGAGACATGAATGCGGAATGGTGAAGTTGTGGGGGTCAGTGTGGGTAATGACCAGACGTTAGAGGAATCAATGTTCATGCCATAATATTGGAGGCTACCTTGACGGAGCCTGTGTGCCGCCGCCTTGGCAGTAGAGGAGGCCACGGACTGACATGTCAGAATGGGAACGGGAAGGAGAATTGAAATGGGAGGCCACCGCTTTTTGTGGCAGGTGCACGACGAGGGGGAGGGGTCTTCCGATCTACGTTGCTTCTCACTGATAGATAGGAGCTCTCAACGACCGGATACAGTAGATGACCCCAAAAGACTCGCAGGAAAAGTGTCGCCATCCGTGGAAGGAATCTTTGTGGCCCTGAGGGAGGAGGTGGAAGGGCAGATGTTGCGCTTGTTCCAGTTGCAATGATAAGTGCCAGGAGGAAGATCAGTGGGGAGGGACAAGGGAGTCACACAGGGAGTCATCCCTGCAGAAAGCAGAAATGGTCGGGAGTTGTATGAGGATGGGAAGATGTGCTCGGTGGTGGGATCCCGTTGGAGGCAGTAGACGATATGTGCGATTATGTTCAGAATGTGCATTGTGGTGCGGTAAGTGAGTGAAAAAGAGGAACTCTATCCGTGATGGGCCGCGGAAGGATGGCGTAAGGGCAGGTGTGCGTGAAATGGAAGAGATGCGGGCGAGGCGGCGTTCATGTTGGAGGAGAGGAAGCCCCTTTCTTTGAAGAAGGAGGACATTTCATTTGCTCTGGAATGAAAAGCCTCAGCCTGAGAGCAGATACAGAGGGGACGGAGAAGCTGAAAGAAGGGGTGGCTTTATTTACAAATGACAGGGTAGAAAGAGGTACCGTCCGGACTGCTGTGAGGTAGTAGGTTTATAAAATATACCAGGTTATAGACTGTCTCCGGAGATGGAGGCAATGATGGAGAAAGGGAAAAGAGTTGTCGAAATGGACCAGGTAAATTTGAGGGCAGGGTGGAAGTTGGAGGCAAAGTTGAATAAATGGACGAGCTCAGCACGAGTGCGGAGAGCAGCAACTATGCAATCGTCGATGTAGCGTTGGATGATTTGGGGAACGTTGCTGCTGTAGGCCTTGAACAGTCCGGGTGACTTATCCAACTTCATACTTTCCAAAAGCTCCATTACATCCTCTTCCTTAATATCTACATGTTCAAGCTTTTCATTTCGCTGTAGGTCATTCCTACAAACGCCAAGATCCTTTTTCCGCAGTGAATACTGAAGCAAAGTACTCATTAAGTACCTCCGTTATCTCCCCTGGCTCTATACACTCTTTTCCACGGTCACACTTGATTGGTTCTATTCTCTCATGTCTTACCCTCTTACTCTTCACCTATTTGTAGAATGCCTTGGGGTTTTCCTTAATCCTGTCCATCAAGGCCTTCTCATGGCCCCTTCCGGCTCTCCTAATTTCTTTCTTGAGCTCCTTCCTGCTAACGTTATAATCTTCCAGCTCTCTATCATTACCTAGATTTTTGAACCTTTCGTAAGCTCTTCCTTTCTTCTTGACTGGATTTACTACATCCTTTGTACACTTCTTCGGCTTCTCTGCTCCAGGACGAGTAATAACAGCTTTTCCAGTCTAACCTGCGTCTGAGGTCCCTTACCGGTGGAAATATTCCCAGGAATATTCTCGGCTACATGACGGAGACGTCCACATCCATCCTAAGTTGCCGGGACCTGAATTGGGAGCCACAGTCCAGCTGTGCCCAGCCCTGCTCCGACATCTTCCTGCTTCTGCCTCTGGGCTTCGTAGTGTCCAGATGCGCGGGACAAGTTTGTCTTTTTTCCACAGATAATGGTGGGTGCCTGGAAAATCGGCAGTCGGTAATACATTGTTGTTTACGACGCTGTTGGCTCAGCACATGACATGCAGTGAATGAATGGAGATGGGTACCGGACAGTGAACAGAGTTTAGTCTCATTCGGTATCGTGTTCAGCGCAGGAGTGGTGAGTCACAGGGCCTCTTCCTGTTCTCTGCTGTTCCATGATCCCAACATGCCCAGGTGATGTGTTCCCATTGTAATATCAGTCTGTTCATCATCTTCTGTCCATTCACCCCCATTCATCTCGTTCTTCTGCACTGATGGGTGTAATGTGGGACACTGTATCCTGCAACACAGGAACAACTCTTCCGCCCACCATGTCCCTGACGGGGGGAACATTCCCGGCTGTGCAGTGACGTAATCAGTGACGACAAATTCTCAGGATTGTCGCATCAACCGCGTGCTGCAGTGAGCAGCTTTGGATGAATCCAAATGTGAAACTGAGCTCCCCTCGCATCCCCACTCACAAACTCTCTCAGTGCTGCACGGAACAAGGCTGTCACAATTTTATCAATGAAAAATGCATGGAATATTGCAGCGCAGTCTGAGGCTGTCATAAGAAAATCGAAATGAATATTATATTATTTGTGAGTGGGAAATAACTCTAGTTAATTCATGGTCTGGTGCACATTGAGGAATAAGTGACCGAATCGGCAAACATAAGAGTGCGGAATACACGGCGAAGGCAGCAATTTAGAACTGTGAGAGAAATGCATGTAAATGCTGCTCGAACATGAAACTCGCTACCTCTGTGGGTTTTATTTCAATCAATTTATGAATTTAGGTATATACTTACTTAATTAAATTAATGCAATATTTATTTTTCTCATTTTTATTCGACATTTTAGAGATTATTTTACCAAACCATAGAAATATTCGGATCAGGTGCTGTTCGTTTGGCTCTATGTGGTTCAGCAACGAATCACGAATCGGATATAGACGGATGCCGGGCCGATGGGTCTGTTTGCCATGTGACCCTAATACACAGGATGTACTGCTCCATAAAACTGTCATCATTCATCAGTGCGCTGCCTCTCTCACAATTTTAACATAAACCAACTGCAGGAGACTGATGTTCTAAAAATAACTCAGGGAATACTGAATCTATTTTAAGTGTATTTGCTGAATTTGAGGAACAGCGGGAAAGAAGGAGGAAAATAGACCCGCTCACACTGAATCAGAAGCTCACAGGTACAGGACTGATATGGATCACGAAATGCTCGAGAAGAGCCTGACAGATAAAGACTGACCGCCAACATCTCACACTGTAGCTGAGACTGACAGATAAGAAAATCGAAATGAATATCATATTATTTGTGAGTGGGAAATAACTCTAGTTAATTCATGGACAGGTACACATTGAGGAATATGTGACAGAATCGACAAACATAAGAGTGCGGAATACACGGTGAAGGGCGCAATTTAGAACTGTTCAAGTCAAGTCAAGTCAAGTCACTTTTTATTGTCAGTTCGACCAGAACTGCTGGCATAGTACACAGTAAAAACGAGACAAGGTTTTTCAGGACCATGGTGTTACATGAAACAGTACAAAAACTACACTGAACTACGTAAGAAAAAAAAACACAGACTAAAACTACACCAGACTACAGACCTACCCAGGACAGCATAAAGTGAACAAAACAGTGCAGGCGTTACAATACATAATAAACAAGACAACAGGCACTGTAGAAAGCAGTAAGTTGGTGTCAATCCATGCTCTGGGTATTGAGGAGTCTGATAGCTTGGGGGAAGAAACTGTTACATATTCTGGTCGTGAGAGCCGGAAAGCTTCAGTGCCTTTTCTCAGATGGCAGGAGGGAGAGGAGTTTGTATGAGGGGTATGGGGTCGTTCATAATGCTCTTTCCTTTGCGGATGCAGCGTGTAGTGTAAATATCCGAAATGGCGGGAAGAGAGACCCCGATGATCTTTTCAGCTGACCTCACTATCCGCTGCAAGGTCCTGCGATCTGAGATGGTGAAATTTCCGAACCAGGCAGTAATGCAGATGCTCAGGATGCTCTCAATACAACCCCTGTAGAATGTGATGAGAGAAATGCATATAAATGCTGCTCCAACATGAAACTCGCAGCGTCTGTGGGCTTTATTTCAATCAATTCATTAATATAGTTCTGCACTTATTTAATTAACATATTTAAAAATATTTATTTTCCTTATTTTATTTCAGCATTTAGAGATTGTTTTAACAAACCATAGAAAGATACGGATCAGGTGCTGTTCGTTTGGCTCCATGTAGTTTAAGAACGAATCGCATGCAGAATGATGCCGGGCCGAACGGTCTGCTTGCCATAAGACTCCATTACACAGAATGTACTGCTCCATACAACCATCATCATCATCAGTGCACTATCTCTCTCACAATTTTAACATAAACCAACTGCAGGAGGCTCTTGTTCTAAAAATAGCTCAGGGAATACTGAATATATTTTCAGAGTACTTACTGAATTTGAGGAACAGCGGGAAAGACGGAGGTAAAATAGACCCACTCACACTGAATCAGAGTCTCACAGGTACAGGACTGAGACGACACACGTAATACTCGAGCAGAGACAGGCAGATACAGACAGGACCCTACACTCTCACACTGTAACAGAGACTGAGAGATACAGAATGAAACCCACACTCTCACACTGTAACGGAGACTGACAGATACAGAATGAAACCCACACTCTCACACTGTAGCAGAGACTGGCAGATACAGAATGAAACCCACACTCTCACACTGTAACAGAGACTGGCAGATACAGAATGAAACCCATACTCTCACACTGTAGCAGAGAATGACAGATACAGAATGAAACCCACACTCTCACACTGTCGCAGAGACTGATAGATACAGAGTAAAATGCATTTTCGCATACTGAACCAGAGAGTTGCACATGCAGAAGGCCACGCTCTCAATCTGTACCAGGGTTCTGATATCTACAAAATGAACCCCGCACTCTCACATTGCCCTGGAGACAGGTGGGTATAAAATGAACCACACTTGAACATTATTCCGGTGACAATCAAGTCGAGATTTAAACCAACATTCTCTTATTATCCGACTGAAAGTCTCCCGTTAGTTGCTTGTCTCTGCATTGTTGCCGTTCTCTCTCACTAGTTCTTTATTTCATGTGAAATGCATATGAACTCTCTCTTCATTTTCGGCTTGCAGCCTCCTGCGTAATAAATACTTTGCTCTCCGGCAGACTGAGAAATTACGCTATATTCTCCCAAATCACTATTCATTTTCTTTCTCTAGGTTTTGCAATATGGTACTGCGGCTGTTTAAATATCTCTTCTGTTTCCTCTATCCTTTTATCAATGATACGATTGGTCGTAAAATACCCTGGTTAACGGGTTCAGTAGGAGAAGAGAAGGGAATGGACAGGGAAATAGGCAAATAATTTAACAGAGGACCTACCGTTTATTTGTGTGCGTGCGTGTGTGTGTGTGTGTGTGTGTGTGTGTGTGTGTGTGTGTGTGTGTGTGTGTGTGTGTGTGTGTGTGTGTGTGTGTGTGTGTGTGTGTGTGTGTGTGTGTGAGTGTGTGTGTGTGTGTGTGTGTGTGTGTGTGCGCGTGTACGTGATTCCAACGGTTTCTAATATGACCTTATCTGATGAGATGACCTTACCTGGCGATCCTGCATTTATTTCTACAAGGGCACCTCGGAGGGAATGACAAGGACACGTGTATTTCTATGTTAAAGCAGCAGATGAAGACCTCTGTGTACCGAGTGGATTCTATACATGACAGAGAATATTCTGTTCAATGATGCCTGTATTTTCACCAGAGACAAACCCGTTGCTGGTTTCGTTTTTAACCCACAGTCAATGGACATATCAGCCCATTATATTCCTACAGCTAATAGAACGCCACAGTATTTGAGCATCTAACTGTTCCTCAGTCAGATTCAACAGGGAAGAGAGTTTAAGAGATGGGGGGTGGGGTGTATATGGACAGATCTGGACTTCAAGATAACGGAAATAATCATAATCATGGAGAAACTCATCACAATGACGAGAACATCGATGTCCCTCAAGTCTGATGGGGAACTGGACAAGGTGTCTCAGTACACACCGGGTATGTTTTATATCTGATGGCACATGGTGGGACGGGGTGTGGTGGGTTTGATGTCTGATGGGGAACTGGACAGGGTGTCTCTGTACACAGCGGGTATGTTTTATATCTGGTGGCACATAGTGGGACGGGGTGGGGTGGGTTTGGTGTCTGATGGGGAACTGGACAGGGTGTCTCTGTACACAGCGGGTATGTTTTATATCTGATGGCACACAGTGGGACGGGGTGGGGTGGGTTTGGTGTCTGATGGGGAACTGGACAGGGTGTCTCTGTACACAGAGGGTATGTTTTATATCTGATCGCACATAGTGGGACGGGGTGGGGTGGGTTTGGTGTCTGATGGGGAACTGGACAGGGTGTCTCTGTACACACCGGGTATGTTTTATATCTGTTGCCTCACAGTGGGATGGGGTGGGGTGGGTTTGGTGTCTGATGGGGAACTGGACAGGGTGTCTCTGTACACCGCGGGTATGTTTTATATCTGATGGCGCATGGTGGGATGGGGTGGGGTGGGTTTGGTGTCTGTGCGGACAAAGTGGGGCTGCTGTGTAAGAATAAAATTAACGTCTGCAGGCGGAGACTGGGAGGGTTTTCATGTGTGCCTGGATCCAGAGCACACCGAAGGGAAACGGGATCTATTTGTAGATGAACCACCTGGCGTGACAGTGAAAATTGCCGAAAATGCTGGAAACATCGATTCCGGAATGCTTGTGGAAAGAGAATCATAATTAAATTTTCAGGTTGGAAAATGTGAGCCGGCGTGACCGCTGCCAATACAACTGTGGAATGTTGCAAATGAAGCCGCTCATTGCTCATTTACTGGTCTCATTGCACATTTTGGTCGAATTACAGAGGGATCTGACTGAGGTAATGCCAGTGATACTGACGTGTTCCTGCTCCATGCCAACAGTATTTGCACCTGAGACACCGCCGGTGATGTAATTTGTTTGTTCAATAACAATGGTGGGAGGTGGGACCTTGTCACTGGAGATTTAACTCTGTATAAATCAGAGCCTGTTGCAGTACGTCAGCCCAGAGTGTCTTGCCGAGCTATGGAATTCAGAGCAACAGCGTTCACTGCGTCACTCAAATGGGATATCCAGTAATCTGGCGGATAGAAGACATTTATTACCCTGTTATTTCAGCCGTTGGGATTCCCGGTAAGCCGCTGTCAAACCTGCAAACGGCAGAAACTGAGAGTTAATTCCGATGTTCTGAAGTGTTTCCTCGCTACTTGTTTCCACAGCCACCTGTCCAGTCCCCGCATTTCAGTCATGGGCGGAAGGCGCTGACAATATTAATCCCATTGCTTTCGTAGCAGACAGCGCTCCATATTGGAGCCGAGATGCTGCCTTTGACTGAAATCCTCACTGCTGCCTCGATATCATGGAATAATTGTGAATGGAAATGTCTGCACAGGAGGACACCGGGTTACACAGCATCCGTGGGAGCCAGCCGACCTTCTGTTCTGTCCGTATGAATTGACTGTGAAGTGCCTGACTGGGTGACGTATCGACGCGAATGGGACTCTGCAGATGTGGATTTCATTTCATTCCTCTGCCGGTCAGAGCCAGTGATATTTACTGCGGACAAGGGGGCATTAAGACCGCTGTCAATTTAACCCATTTACAGAACTGGCGGAAAGTTCTCCGTCATGCCGATATTGCACACTCTCAGTGGCTTCATATGTCCTTGATCCGGATTCCACCATTTGGGGAAAAATACAAGATCAAGTCTAAGACTATTATAATTTTTCCTGTATTGCCTGACAAGTCAGTAATTTCTCCGCTTCTTTCCCTCTCTCTTGCAGTGAACCTGGTGGCGATTGTTATCCTGTCCCGAGGAAAGTGCGGTCTCTCCAAATGCATCACTCGCTACCTGCTGGGAATGGCAGCGGCCGATCTCCTGGTCGTTATCTCTGACCCTCTGCTGAAGTGGACTGTTCTCATATACTTTAGGTCTTCCTTCCTCCATCGAACTCCCGTTTGCAGGGTTGTTCGTTGCCTGCTCATAGCAAGCACCGGGGTCTCTGTCTGGCTGACAGTCGCGTTCACCTGTGACAGATTTGTGGCCATTTGTTGTGAAAAGCTGAGAACAAAATATTGCACCGAAAGGACGGCGGCTGTGGTTATCGGGACAGTGAGTGTTCCGGGCTGTTTAGAAAGTATCCCTTTCTACTTTACATTGGATCCTTGGTTAATAAGTAATGGCGTTTTCTATGGTTGTGTGACCAAAGAGAGTTTCTATACGTCTCCCTCGTGGGCCGCATTTGAGATGATTCATCGTATTTTCCTGCCTTGTCTCCCGTTTGTTCTGATTTTATTGTTCAATGCTCTGACAGTTAGACGGATTTTTTCCGCCAATAAAGTCCGGATGGGTTTCCGGGGCCGCAGTATCGGAAAGAATGACAAGGACCCGGAGATGGAGAACCGAAGGAAATCGGTCGTTTTACTATTCAGTATAACCGGTAGTTTTATATTTCTGTGGTTAACACGGGTAGTATTTGATATTTACATACGGATTGCAAACATCCCTCGTTACTCGGCCACGGATCCGATTTATATCGCAGACTCCACGGCGACGATGCTGCAGATCCTCAGCTCCTGCACCAACACATGTATTTACGCCGTGACTCAGAGCAAGTTCAGAGAGGAGCTCAAGAACGCGGTGAAATACCCGCTGGAACTGTTAACCAAATTCGTTAAATCCTAGAGCGACTTGTCTCTTTCTGAGGGAGATTTCACTCAAACACCATGTTTCCTCCATAATCTATCCACTTGCCGATATGTAGAACCACGGGTAACAACGGAGCGTTCTGAAATACGCATATTTTTGTGATGATATATTTCACTCGCTGTTTACCCCGTACAGGTGAAATGTGTCCTTCATCGAATATGGAATATGTAGCGGTCACCTCAGCTGTAATTCACCCCGATGGAGGGTCTATATAGTCAGGTCCCTCCTGTTTTATTGTAATAAACTCCATTACATCTGACAGCGTTTTACTCTGTGTTGGTCCAGTTAGGAAGAATCCTCTCCCTTTTCTCCATTCTCTCCGTTGTTTCTGATTCATCATTTTCAGTGACGCTCACGGAGTTTTACTCCCAATATCCCTCACGTTGTCCTCGCTCACTCCTTCCCCCACGCCGGTGAGGGGAACGTGATCAGACTGAAACATAGCGGAGGTGTGTGTGTGTGTGTGTGTGTGTGTGTGTGTGTGTGTGTGTGTGTGTGTGTGTGTGTGTGTGTGTGTGTGTGTGTGTGTGTGTTTCTTTACTTTTTCAACTCCTTTTCCATCTCCGGACTGCTCCGCTTTGTCCTTTCATATCTGCCTCTTTATCTCCGTTCACATCCTGAGGTCCCGTGAAAATCTGTTTCCTCTGTTCGCTGTTTCTCTCCGTCCACACGTCCGGTCCCGATCTGAACAAAATCTAATATCATCGTGGACTAGTGAGTTTCACCGTGAGGGAAACATGATCGGACTGGAACAGAGTGTGTGTGCGTTATTTTCCTTCTTTGTCAACCCCATCTCCATCTCCGACCAGCTCCCTCGTTGTCCCCGCATCTCTCCGGCTTTATCTCTGTTCAGATCCCGAGGCCCCGTCACAGTCTCTTTCTTTCCCTCTGTTCTCTGTTTCTGTCTGACCACACTTTCCGTCCGGTCGCGTACTGAGCAGAGGGAATCTCATTGCAGGAACATATATTTATATTGATCATCAATGTACGCTGAAATTTAATCAACTTCCAGAGCTACGGGAAAAAGTTATTTGTTTATTTTTTTTCTCTCTCCAATTAACTAAGCTCTACCTGGAAGTTGTATCGATGTATGAAAAATAAATGAATGATACTGGAAATACGAATTAAAATTACTTTGAAAGATGTTGTACCGCTTTCTTTGAAACGATACTGACTCTTTCGCATTTCCACTTCCGTCTCACTGATGTCTGTCCTGCCACCGATCAGTGTTATACAACACCGGTGATTCTCCTCGCCCGGTGCTGCCGGAAGTAACAGTCGACACGACAGACATCTTTTCGAGCGCTGAATAGATTTATGCACCTCGCACCAGTTAATACTAACTCAATGTTTTATCATAAATAATGTTTCCAGTGATACGTAAGGATTGTGTCCCATCTCCGGCCACCGTGAACACCAAAGCAGCATGAATCCCAAGCGACGTCATTCTAGCCTTGTCCAATTTAACTCCCAATCAGATTGAGTAGCTTAAAGACTACAACATAAATGCTTGGCAAGATTAAATGACAAGAGCTTCGCATTCCGGAGTTGGTAATGACCCGGGGTTAATTTTGCCTCGTGAAGGCAGCGCAGTTTCCAATGTTGTTGACTGTTGTCCCAGTCCAATCGCAAACTGGAGAACATCTGCAGACGCTGGAAATCAAAGTAATACCCACACAATCCTAAGGAGCTCAGCAAGCCGGGCAGAATCTATGCAAAAGAGTAAACAGTCAATATTCCGGGCCGACACACTTCATCAGGGAGATCCCATTTAATAGGATCGGACGTTTCTACTATAATTATATGTATAAGACGATGAGCGGCATTGATCGTGTGGATAACCCGTGGCTTTTTTCCCAGGGACAAAATGACTAACACGCGGGGTATACTTTTAATGTGCTTGGAAATAGGTACCGGGGGAATGTCAGAGTTCAGTTTTCACACAGAGAGTGTTGGGTGCGTGGAAAACACTGCCGGCGGCGGTGATGGAAGCGAATACAATAGGGTCTTAAGAGCCTCTCGGACAGGTACATGGAACTTTGAGAAGTAGAGGTCTATGCACCAGGGAAATCCAAGGCAGTTTCTAGAGTGGGTTTCATGGTGGGCACAACATTGTGGGCCGAAGGGCCTGTAATGAGCTGTAGGTTTCTATGTTCTATGTTTTTTTAATTGTAGTGTCGGCGACAGATGTTAGACACCCAGGCATGCCTCTTACAACTGCTGGTAATTGTGCAGAGCGTTATGCACTGGGTTGTCAGCGGCTCCTTGTCGTTCGGTTAAATTGCCATTAGTAAATCCCTGACATGCTGACTTGCTAATCGCCCTTCAGTATTGCAAAAAAAAAGTCACTCATTATAACGACCTGGTTTCGGAACTGGTAACATAAGGGATTTACAAGGACTGCAGACTGGTACAAGCCCTTCCTGATCGAAAAGTGCTTTTATGACAGGAATCATGCCTTCCATTGCCTCCAGCGACAAATCATGTAGCCGTATAGAGGGTAGAATTGCATAGGTCTTCGTGTGGTGGGACGGAATGTACAAGTCCCTCGTGATGTTTGTTTATCGCCCACCGAGAGGGAGGTGCCTGCGAAAGCAACACGTGTACGACATACTCAGGCAAAGCGGGCGGAGCAAACAGGTCAAACTGTGTTTTAACGATGAAGAAGGAAATATTATACACCTAGCCTGAGCGGAATGAAGTTGTCGAGTAGCGTTAGTATTAGGCAGAGTTATACACTGTGTGCGGTTTAACTCCTGTAAAGTCTGAAGCGCGGGTCCGAGTAGTTCAGGAGTTGCAGGGAGTTTGATGGCTGTGGTGACATGAGGGGTTACGTTTGGCAGTTTAAACCGCTCATTCTGATATTCACTCAAAAACCCTCCTGTCGCTTTGTCCTTTGGACCATAATAGATGTGTTCAGTTACAGAAAGAGTTTCTGCTCTGTTAGTCACGGAAAGGAGCTTCTGGTGATCGCTCGGCTGAGATGTGTCAGTGTATCGGACGGTGCGATGGAAATGTATCAGAGGTCGGCCTGTCAGGATAAACTGTCGTTGGTTAACATCTTAGTCCAGGTGTATTTCCAATTCTGTGTACGGCAGAGTAGAGTTGCTCTGCAAGTCTATCAAGTGTCAGGGAAACGGGAAATGAAGTCAGTTATATTGTCTCCTGATATTTGCCTGCACCTGGTTCCCTCTCCAAAATCACTATGCTGACGGACTGCCCCACTCGGGCAGACGAACACGGTCCCCTTTAACCGCATCCCCATGGTAACGGAATATCCATCATTATCGTTTCCCCCTCAATTCCTCTGGGGAATTCAAACGCGCTTTGTACTTCAGGCCAAGTGGGTTCCGCACACCACTTATCAGAACATCTCAACATTTCCAGGCAAGGAGTTATATATTTCGCAAATTTGTCCCATAGCCCGAACTCCAGACGGGGTCTATAGCCCAGTTACCGAGGTGGTGCCAATCATAAATTTCTTTTTTGGATATTATGTAACAGGATCGAGTTCTGAATTCGCTTCTTTTTATTTCTCCCCGTTTCCTGTTCCAATACGCAAATTATAGTCGTATCCTCTTTTTTAAGACCCCTCAACGGTTCAGAAGCGGCGCTAAAAATGGGCTTATCTTGCCTTGCACAGTTCTTTGTCTTGTCGTTTGTCCCCCTCTTGCCCCTCTGCTTCAGTTGCCTGAGCGTTATCAGGCGGGTTCGGGGTGTTTGATTCTGTCGTGTAGCATCTGCTGACATGAAAACTTTGTCCAGACCTGATTCCGGCCTGGTCACAGGCTGTCTAGGTGAGGATAGAGACGCCTCCCCTTTCTTTTGTTTGGACATGGTTTGGTCAGTCAGTCTTTTTTTATCTTTTGTTGTTTCGTAGGATGGTGTCGTTTAGCTACCTCCAGCACTTATTCAACTCAAGTCAAGTTTACTGTCATTTAACTACACACAAGCACAGCAGCGCACACTACACACACAACGCACAACCACTTATCAAAGCAAGGACAACACCCTCCGATGAGCCAGGCACAAATAAACAAATTAAAATGCATAAATAATAATACCATATTATATAATCATAATCCCACGTAGGATCTCCGTCACCAGTTTCTTGTTTAAAACATTTGATTTTCTTTAACTAAAAAGACCCTCAGAGGGTCACCGTCCTTTTTTCCAACCACAGAAGCCAGACCTCATCAGCAGGGAGACACCAGCGGATCTCCCAGGGATTCCTTTACTCGTTCAACCTTCGGGTGCTTCTTTCTCGTTTTCTTCTTTACCTTCACAGAGAAAACTCCCCGCATTTCACTCATCAACTTTACAATCATTACTTACCATCTTCCTTCGATCTACATACCTGGTTTTGATCCTTATCCTTACAGGGAACTCTCTCCCCCGCATTTCTGATCAGCTTTACTGTCACTACTTCCCATCCGCCTTCAATCTACGTACCTGGTCCTGCAAAGGAAAATCTGTCACTCGCAGGCAGAAGCGCTATCAAAGTTCCGTTACATTCGTCTCTTCAAGTCATATTTATATCCATTGGATTTATTTATTAATCGGAGAACATCTTGGGTGGAACTAGGATCCGGATCCGGGTGGCGAACTCGAGGTTGCCTTTGCGACTCTCAGTTACTCCATCGTTCCACCCCGTTTTGTCGGGATCCTGCTGGACTACAGCAATTTGTCAGAGATATTTCAAAATGAAGTTCGGCACCAGATTTCAATTGGAGAATATTTTATTTTAGCAAGATATCACGGAGAGTCCACATGTGTGGAACTCTGAGGTACAAGTAAAAGGCTTGCCTTTAGATCTAGTAGCAGGGAAGCGTGCGAAACCGTTGAACAATAGATTCCGGTCATAATGTTGTTTTCTTGATTTGTGGTTCATCCGTTTTGCACCCATCTGACTTGTGCAGCCGGGTTATCGTTCCGATGAGGAGAGGATATTCTTAAGTGGAAAACGCAGAAGTGTTCAATTTCATAACCTAAAGCAACATCAGATAAAACATCGGGATAATGAACGATACAAAGTCCTGCACCGCTTGATTCAGAGAACATGTAAGGAAGCAAAAGAGAATTGGATGAATGAACAGTGCGGTGAAATTGAGCAGTATGAACGAAGTCATGATTATAGAGGCCTTCACCAACAGGTAAAGGATATGAGGAAATGAAGGAGGACTGTGCCATCAGCTGGGTGTATCGAAGACGGTAGTGGTAATCCATGCCATGAAAAAGAAGAGATCACGGACAGATGAGTTGAGTACATCTCGGAATTATTTGAAGATAGCAGGATTGAGGATTTACCACAATCAAATCAAATGACTAATCAGCAGAAAAACTATTGATGTCAGAGATGGAAAGTGCGATTTGGAGTCTAAACGTCAGAAAGGCGGCCGGTGAAGATAAGATTTCCACTCAAATTCTGAAATCACTTGGCCCGAAGGGAAAATCGAACTAAACACGTAAGCGATACTAAACAACAGTTAGATGACAGGAAATCTTCCGGAGGACTTTCTCAAATAGGAATTCATCACCTTACCAAAACAAGCCAAGCACGATAAAATATAACGAACACAGGACGATAAGCAAAATGTCTCACTGCGTCAAGTTACTGTTGAAAATAGTGTTCGGCAGAATGAAAGCTACAATCCGCGGTGAAATTGGAAATACACAGTTTAGTTTTCGTAAAGGCTAAGGAACAAGGAAAGGAATATTTGTGATAAGAAACTTCATGGACAGATGCGCTGAGGCACAAAAGACCATGAACTTATGCTTTATTGACAATTAAAAGGCTTTTGATAAAGAAAAACATGAGAAAGTAACAGAAATGCTGAACAAGTACGATCTGGGATGGGAGCATTTGCAAATAATAAGGAAAATGTATTGGAAACAGAAAGCGGCGGTCAGGGCAGAAAATGAGCTATCACCATGGGCATGTATTAAACCAGGCGTAAGGCTCTCCGGATTTGTTCAACCTCTACGGAGAATGGATATTTCGGGAATGCGACCATCAGGAGACAGGTATTCCAATGGGAGGCCGAAAGGTGGAAAACATCAGGTATGTGGACGACACCGCGTTGTCAGCTGACAGAACTGCAAATTATGCTGAATAAAGTGAATGAGAAAAGCCTTGAATACGGACTAAAAATCAACCGTAAGAAAACAAATTCGATGGTGGGAAGCAAAAGAAACACTGAAGATTCACTCATGATGGTATCGTTACAAGTGAATGGACAAGACATTGATCAGGTGCGAAAGTTTGAGTATCTTGGCAGCTGTCTGACAGATGACGGGAGATGTGAAGTTGAGATCAGAAGGGGAATAGGTATTGGCTAAGACCCAGTTCACGAAGCTAAAAGATCTACTATGCAATCAGAAGGTAGACAACCAAAATTAGAATCAACTTCCTCGAGTGTTACGTGCGGTCAGTGCTGAGGTAAGGATCAGAAACATGAACCCTGAGGAATGATGACATGAAACGAATTGAGGCTTTTGAAACGTGATGCTCTCGACGAATGTTGAAGATCAGCTGGGTGGAGAAAGTTTCAAATGAGAGGGTTTCCTCCGAAGTTGATGACCACGGATATTGCTGGAGAAGATCTTGAAGTTAAAAGTTGCTTATTGTGGACATATCGTGGAGAGATAACATCTTGTCGGACTTGCTATAAGGAAAGATGGAGGGAAAGAAAGGAAGAGGAAGGGAACGAACAACGTGGCTGGATAACATCAAGAATTGGACCAAGCTGGACAGGACTATGGATGTTGTGGACAGAGCGGCATGTGGGAAATCGTCCACCAACTGGAAGTTCCAGATACGACCTAACGACGACGACGAAAGCAACGCACATCACTAAAAACGTTATATTCGTAAATGTCGTCCACAAGGAGGGAGGTTGGAGATGAGAAAGAGAGAGAGAGAGAGAGAGAGAGAGAGAGAGGGAGAGAGAGAGAGAGAGAGAGAGAGAGAGAGAGAGAGAGAGAGAGAGAGAGAGAGAGAGAGAGAGAGAGAGAGAGACAGCGAAGAAACTGACGAGGGAGGGAGAACGCCGATGCGGGTTGGAAGGAGTCGGGTCAGGGGCACGAGTCCCTGAGATGGGTTGGGTGATTCGGCAGCACTTTACAATGGTGGCACTGCAGTCCCAGAATGCTGTGCGTGACGGAAACCCCTCCGGACCCTTACGGTACATTTTTCTTGATTTTGACTCACTCTTCTCCACACACCCTCATCCAAGACTTACCACGTCCGCGCACTCTCCCACGTCTCTCTGCCCAGACTCGGTGTCTTTCTCGCCCCAGTGTCTCTCCGTACATCACACATTCCGTCTCGGTCTCCCCCAGGCTCCGATCTCTTCAGCCATTCAAAATCTCTCTCGTCACCCTGCCTCTCTCTCCACACGGTCTCTCTCTCCTGTCTCTGTTCTCCACTGTCCCCTCCAGTCACTCTCTCTCTCTCTCCATTGCTCTGTCATACCTCACTTCCAGGTTCTTTCTACCCCCAAATCCCCCTCTCTCCACAATCGCTTTCTACCCAGTCTCTCACTTCCTCTCCCTCTCCCCCTCTCTCACTAACTCTATCTATCCCATTTCTCCCCGGCTCTCTCTCTCCCCTGCCTTTCACCTCAATCTCGCCCTCCCACACACTCTTTCTACCCCAGTTACGCTCAGGTTTTATATCTGTCATTAATTTAGATCACGTTTTAGAGATCTGTTTTCACTTTGACATGGAGAGATTTTTTTCCGTTTATAGGTGTTAAAAAAGTCAAAACTAAATCCGCGGTGATACAATGCTGTACAACAATAAAACGAAAACTTTCAAATGGGCGCATACTTTTCATAGGCACTGTATGGATATTTGAAAGAAAGGATAAACTCTTAAAATTGTTTATTTATTGACACGATGGCGGAAAAAAAAATAGAGATGTGGATGTGGTTTGATACGTTGCTGCTGCGAAGCAAAAATCGATTCGCTCTGGACTGGAAAGCTCTGGAGCGAGCCTGGGATTATCTCTTTGGAGGATGAGAGGTGACTTGATTGAGTTATGCACGATCGTAAGATGCATAGATAGACTCAACCGCTTGTATCTTTCTTCCAGGACGGAAATGACAAATAGGAGTGGGAAAATACGGCGGGAGGATGGTGATAGGTTTTCTGTACAAGAAGAGTTAGGGGCGTAGAAAGCGCTGATGATGATGATGGACGCTGACATATTGTGGCGATAAAACAGACATTGACATTACAGGCTTTCAGTTTGATGTATGATTTCTGTGCTTCTGCTTTTCACAGTGACGTGGTGACGATTGTCATACCATCGCGGGGAAAGAGAGCAACCTCTAAAACTGTCATCCGCTATCTGTCGGCCATGTCAGCGGCAGAGCGGGCGGTCGTTCTTCTCGACCTTATATTGATGAAAATTTCAAAAATTTCAAAACAACCCAATAAACCTTACTCATAACATACAGCTCGTCACTGGGATAGTCACAAATCGGAGCCATGAAACTGATAAATAAATTCAACTCTGTAGACCTACAAATCTACTAATGTTTCATCCGATTAATGAGCATCTCAGAATCACATCGTGAGAGCAATGGCAGCTTGATGTTTCTGAGAGTAACTCGTTCCACATGTTTGTAGCCACAAGGATGGAAAGATCCTGGCCTTTAAAACGCTTTATCTGAGTACAGGTTTTCAGAGTCATTAATAACCTGAACAGTATGGGTAACCCAGTTTTTAATTCAACTCCATTAATGAAGTGCAGTGAGACATCAACGGCTCGAAAGCATTGCAATAACGCATTTGAATTGCACCCTTCGTCACGGTGTCTCACAACAAAAATATTAAACACAACACAAACAAACTACGAGATGAACTCCGCAGGTCAGTCCGCATCTTTGGGAATGAATAAACAGCCGAAGTGTCGGTCCGAGACCCTTCTCCAGGACCGGAAACGAAGTGGTGAGACGCCAGAATGAAAAGGTAGCGGAGGGGGAGAGGGATAGGTGGACGGTGATAGATCAAGCCTAGTGAACAGGAAAACGAAAAGGATCGAGAGGAATAAATCTGATTAAACTGGACAATGGACCCGAGGAGAAAGGGAAGCTGGTGAGGACAGACGAGGAGGTGATAGGCAACTGAGAAGAGGTCAAAAGCCGGACTGGCGGATAGAACAAAAGGAAAAGGGTGATCATTCTACTACCGAAAGGAGATTCGATATTCATGCCGTCAGGATGTTAGGCTACCCAGACAACATATGGGCTGTTGCTCCTCCACCCGGAGGGTGGTCTCATCATGAAAAAGAGGAAGCTGCGGACCGACATGTCAGAACAGAAACAGGAATGGGAATTAAAATGTTTGGCCTGCGTGAAGATCTGTTTTTGGCGGATGGAGCTGAGCTGCTCGACGAAATGGTGTCCCGATTAACGCTGGATCTCGTCAATGTAGAGAAAGCCGCTTCGGGAACATTGGACACACAGACTATCCCAGTGGATTCGTAGGTAAATTGTTGCCTCGCCTGGAAGGGCTGCTTGGGGACAAAGACCGTGGTGGGGTAGGAGGTGGACGGACAGGTGAGCGCAGTGGCCGCTTGCAGGGATAAGCACAGGGAGGGAGATGAACGGTGAGGGACGGAAGGGAAACGGAATAACGGAGGAAGCGATCCCTGTGGAAAGCGAAGTGTGGTTGGGGGGGGGGGGGGGGATAAAAATAAGTTTGTTTGTACGATCTCTTTGGAGATGGTGGAATTGGCAAAATTCAATTTTTGGGTCCGGAACGTCATGTAGGTTAGAGCAAGAGGAACTCCATCGCCGATAAACTGATGGAAGACTTGGTGAGCGCGGACGGGCTGATCCCACTTTCAAAGCGATGCTCCCAACAAAGATATCACTACCTCCCGTCACCACCTCTCCGCTTTCCGATGTTTCATTCAGCCCTCCGCACCTATCTCCCTTGCGGTGCATATCCCTGTAAGCACCCAAAGCGCTACAACCGCACATTCATCTCCTCCCTCACCATCAGTCCGGGCCCAAACAGTCTGCCAGGTAAGGCAACACTTCAGCTGCGAATCTGCTGTGATCGTCCATGGTGTCTGGTGCTCCAGATGCGGCCTTCTCTACATTGGAGAGACCCGGGATAAACTGGGGCTGATTTCCTCGAGCACCACCGCTCCATCCGTGAAAAGCGGAGCTTCCCGGCGTCCAAACATTTTAATCCTGATTCCCATTCCCGATCCGACATGTTCGGCCCATCGCTTCCTCTTGTGCCACAGTGAGGCTGACCTCAAGAGGGAGGAGCGACAACTTATTTTCCGTCTAGGTGGCCTCCAACCTGGTGTCATGAATATCGATAAAAAGAGATCCCTCCCCCCCCCCTTTCCTTCTATTCCCCACTCTGGGCTACTCTCACCCGCCTATCACATCACACGGCGTCCCTAACTACTTCCGGTTTTCCTGAATTCCACTGTCTTCTCTTATCAGATTTCTTCCGCTCCAGCTCTTCGCCTTTCACCTGGATTCACCTATCACCTTTCGCCTCCTCACGCCATGTTATTCTGGCGCTATTTTGCCCCTTACTTTCAGACATGAAGAAAGATCTATGCCCCATATGTCAATCGTTTATTCATCTCCATAAATGTTGCCCGCCCTGTTGAATTCACCTAGCATTGTGTGTGTGTGTGTGTGTGTGTGTGTGTGTGTGTGTGAGTGTGTGTGTGTGTGAGTGTGTGTGTGTGTGTGTGTGTGTGTGTGTGTGTGTGTGTGTGTGTGTGTGTTGTGTTGTGTTGTGTATTGTGTGTCTGTGTTGTACGTGTATGTGTGTTATCTTGGATTTCCAGCATCAGTTGAATTAGTTATGTTCATTCGGAAAGAAATCGGAAAGAATTCACGCCGTACGTGTTTTCAAGGATTCCGTTGTTGAAGAAAATGCAAAAAAGAAGAAAATTATCTCTCATCACGAATTCGGCAGGAATAAAATTTACCACAAAAATAAACAAAATTGTATTATGTCTGATTACCTGCTCCTAATACGATTTTATATCAACGACCCAACACCTCAAAACGGTGGTGCATCTCAAAACAACCCAGACGCAGTCACACTTTATCAATTCAAGTCATTTCAGCTTCAGGAGTGGTAATAAAATATCAGAAAATTTGCAGAAATTTATAGTCACTGTCCCACAGAGCAGAGCTTTCAATTAGCACGAGACGTTTCTAATGATCTGGATTTCAGGGAACATTGTGTGAACGCATTTCAATTGAAATCGGTTTTTGGTCAAGAATCTGCCTTGTTCAGCAGTAGCAGGCAAGTGAAAACTCTTTAACACCTTTTCTGGCTTATTTCGCTGTGATTGTTCAAATCTCGAACAAAATGCAGATATAAACGGATTATCACTTGTAAGGAGAAATTACAGCCTGGGGTATCAACTTTATCCTAGAAATTAGCAAGGTGATTGTATTTTGCAAAGACTTTTGTGCTGTCGGGTGAGATAACACTACTAAATAAATATAAACTAAACGGCATTTAGTTCATCCCGGAGCCAGGGAATAACACCCGGACAGAGAAAGCCGCAAAGCCATGCTCTTGAAATGGCCACTCTCAGTGATAAATGATTCATACAGAATGCCTACAACATCAAACAATTATAATGCCGATTATATCTCAAATTTAAGAAATTACGCATATAACAGAAATTGAGTGAAATTCACTCAAAATGTTGGAGCAGAATAAACAGTCGATGTTTCTGATCGAGCCCCTTCTTTTAGATTTGTCTGGGATCTCTATCGCCGGAGTCCTTTGTTCGGATATGGAAGGACATTTTGTTCGGATGTGGAAGGACACTTTGTTCGGATGTGGAAGGACACTTTGTTCGGATGTGGAAGGACACTTTGTTCGGTTATGGAAGGACACTTTGTTCGGATGTGGAAGGACACTTTGTTCGGATGTGGAAGGACACTTTGCCCTCGTGTGCTGAAACACAATACTCGCTCCCGTTTCAATTATAAAAGAAATCGAGAAAATGCGCATCATGTTCTCTCCTGCTCCTCAGTTATACAACCGTATGTGGCAAAGCTCCATCGGTCACACAGGAAATGAAAGAACGCTTCCGTCCCTTGCTTACGAAAATGTAAAACACAACACGCTCTACTTTGAAATCTATTAAACATAATGCAAGATTCAGCAGGAATATTTTCTGTTCCAATGCAGGTTTTCATTCTGGGGTCCACGAACCCCTCTCTTACTGGTAAAAGTAGATGGCATAAACAGTTTCGGAAACTCTTGGACTACAACATAGGTATTTCTGATTTAATAGAAGGAATCTAAATGACACAGCACGATAATCCTAATGAGTTTGTATAAACGCGGGAAAAAGACGCAATAACGAAAGACACTGAGTGACGATGCTGTACGTGCCTGAAACCCGTACATGGTCATGAATTCCTGCAATCCTGATTACGTGCTTCTGAAGGGAATGGAACATCCCCAATCACACCCCACTCCCCCAAAATGAATAGGTGTTGACTTCGTAATACCGAAGATTAGCACGTGACACTGACATCATTGATATCTGCACGTGCATAAGAGTCCCTGACGTACAGCACGCATTTAGATTCAGCCGAGTTTTTATACACGCAACAAAAAGCTAAGCAAGTCAGGCAGCATCCATGGAGAGGAGTTTGCAGTTGTGACTTCCGACCTCATACGCAATTGAAAAGAAGTTAGCAGAGTTCGGAGTAATGTGGTTGGATTGGAGACCACATATTGCAAATGTATTGCAAGTATATTGGTAAAAGTTTCCCCAGATTCGGCATTTAAACGTTTACAAATTTCTACAGACTCACAGTGCTTTGTACATTTTGTCTGATTTTGCATGTTCATTGTCGTATCTCGTGTCATCGGCGTATTATTTTATAAAACTACTTTGATATTTGAACTTCGTCATTCTTAGTTCTGAGTTTCAGTTCTTCATCTACCACAGAGGAATTTAATCTAATGTTTAGGTATAAATAAGCACGTGGTGCGCAAAGATAATAATCACTTTGTTGCTGCTTAATCCGCTGGTCACGTTTCTATGCAAAACACAATGAGTTATAGAGTGAAAATAGAAATTAGTACGCCACTGAACAGCGATACAAATATATCTACATATTTATGTCAAAACACAATTAGGGATAATTACATGTACATTTTATTTAGAGAGCTTCCCATTCAGTGTAAACAGATACTTCGCCCCATTCTTTAGCTCCTCCCTGAATTTCCTCTGTGTCAGTCCATAGATACACGTGTTGGTGCAGGAACTGAGCAGCATCAGCATATCCCCGAACACTTGTAAGATAAATGAAGGCGTGTTGTAATATTTGTCTGTGAAATGAACGTTTACCGCTGCCCAGGTCATGGAGTGTACAATGTTCGTTATCCACAATAATATGAAATTGGCGGACAGAGAGCAACAAAACCATTGACTTTCTCCGGTTCTTAACCTCTGGATCACTTTTGTTGTCAGTATTGCTCCGAAGTCCACGGCGAACCATATTCGCTGCTATAATAGATCTGGTGGTTAAAACATTGAACAGCAGAATTAAACCAATTGGTAATAATGGGGTCATGATGATATCAAATAACTCGTAACCTCTCCACAGGGATGATGTATAGTACTCGGGTTTGGGAATGCACGCCCCTGGTTCTCCTGCAAAGTAAAATGGAAATGTCTGAACACAGCTACCTACGGCCACTGCCACGATCACCACGGTCGCTATTCTCTCCGTACAATATCGGGGCCGCAGCTTCTGAAGGCAGATCGCCACGGAGCGATCGAAAGTGAAAGTGACCGTCAGCCAAACGGAACAATCCATGGTTGCACTCCCCAGAATAAGTCCCAGAGCACACAGCCCAGGTTTCATCAAGAAGTCAGCATACAAATAGAGAGCATTGATTCTTTCCAAAACAACACCAAAGACAACGACCATCAGATCAGCTGCCGCCATGGCCACGAGGTAGCGAGTGATACATTTGGAGAGCCCACAATTTCTGCGAGACAGGATCACAATCGCCGCTAAATTAACTGAAACAAAAGAAAGATATTCATTGCTTAATGGGTCTCGAATGCTCAGCGTGATTTTATTTGCATTGTAAGGCTTATAGTCCAGATCGCGCCACTTCCCACAATATGCCTGCGCTGACTGAGATGAGATGTTGGTGATCGATCACCCTGACACCCCTTCAGCGACAGGTAACTGAGCTCTCGCCAGTTCCGCGAAGGAAAGCGGTTCGAACTCCGATGGTTTTATGAAGCAGAGAACAGACAACAGGGTATATTTGGATCAGACCGGTTGAGGGCAACCCTCATTAAGTCTCTTGGCCCCATGTTCTTCTCTCCGGTCAATACCGATGGAGATGTTCATTTATGCTGGTCTCGCGTTCTTTTCCAGCGTTCAGAGGGGACTGGCTGTGCACGATTGCACAACAGACACAGGCAGGGAACCGGACGGAGTATTTCTCGGTGAAAGTAAGCAGCTCGCGAAGAGGTTAAAAGCAAGCCACGGAAGTGGTAATGCAATCCTTTTAATAAATGTGGATTAATGCGAGCGTCTTCTGCGAGTGATGCTAAGAATTGGAAGTCAAGTCAATTGAATTCGTGGCTGCAGTTTATGTGGAAAGCGCAAAGACTCAGATTTCTGGAATATTGGAATATTGGCATCACATTTTTCAATGTGTTCTGCACAAGAAGAACAGTTTGCACCTGAACGTCAGAGGGGCAACAACCATGGATTTGCTATATTTCGATTAAATTGACAGGGGATGGATTCATCAGCACCAAGGAGTCAAATTATATTTCCCCCTAAGTTTTGTTCTAATTGGACGCATAACTGAGGCTGTGAATTCTGGCCCTAGACTCCCCCCCCCCATTGAAAACATCCTTTCCACATCAACAGTATGCGGGCTTTCAATATTGATATATTACAATGAGATCCCACTTCTGAACCCCGAAGTGTACAGTCCATGAAACATCGAACATTCCTCACATGTTCGCATTTTCTTTGCTGGGATCATTCTCGCGAACCTCGTCTGGACCTTCCCACATGCCAGCACATCTGTTGTTGGAGGTGGAGCCCACAACTGCTCACGATACTCCGTGTGAGTTCCGATCAATGCATTACAAAGCCGTCAGTTCCATCATGGTAATCCTTGGTGGTAGGGAGAAGAAATCCATGGTAGAAATTTGTTTCTGGGATCGCAAGTCAGCGAATAGTGATTGGTTCGGCGATCGTTGCCGGGCCAATTGTCATGTGTCGTCTATATCGAAGATTTGGATAACAATGTGCAAAACCCGGGGAATAAAATTACAGACGACAATAAAATAGATTGTCTAATGGAGAGCGGGGTCAGCTATCAAACATCAGGCTGCTTTCTTTATCGGTTCAGTAAGTTGGTCAAATAATGGAATGCTGAAGCTTAATTGGGAAACATGGACTTTTTTGTTTTGGAAAGATTAGCGCGGTAGGAGTTTCTCAGCGAACATTAGGGCTCTGTGGAGTCTCGAGAATAGAGGGATCTTGTATTTCAAGAACATGATTCACTGAAAGTGGAACATAAGGAGGACAGGGTGGTTACGAAGCTAGGATCGATAAGCTTCATCAGTGAAGGAATGGGGTAGAAAATTTTGGATGGGGATGCAAATGCGCACGTTATGCCTGTACATCGCGGTCGCATTCTAAATGAAGAGGCTCACACTGAATTAATTCAGAAACAATTTACCAGAATGTTTCCAGGATTTTAGAAACTGCTTTGCAGAGAGAGATTGATCAGAGCCGGACATTACTCGCTGCAGCGCAGGTAGATGGGAGTTAATCACACTGACGCACAGAAAACCACAAGGGACAGAGACAGTGTAAATTCACCCAGTCTATTTTTACAGGGTTGCGGAATCCTGATCCTGACGGCGCGGGTATAAATTGAGTGGGGAAGGTTCAATAGGTATTTGAGGGGCAACTTTTATACAAATGTGGCAATTAGGTGAAACATGCTGTGCGATGACGTGGCTGCAGGAGATCCAATAACAAAAGGCAGTTGGACGGGTGAATGGTTATAAAGCGTTTGAAAGGTTGTGAGGCGAACGCTGAAACATCGCGCAGCATCTTATTTGACATGGAATCGTTGGATGAAATAACTCTTTTTAGTGCTGCATAGCTCTACCCCTCTAGAATAAACTGGGTTCTCGTTAATCCTAAATTCGAGGTATTTCCATAGAACACTTTTCCCTCTGGATTAATTTCACTTTTCTCCTGGATACCTTATAAAATTTCGTTAACCCTTCAGATATCAGTTTCCAATGGACTGACAGCCAGGACAGCACATACCATTTGGCTGAATACACAGGACAGTCACCATAACTACTCCAGATAGAGGACATCATGAATCAAACACAATCACTTTGTATTAGAATCTGAACCAGACTCAGGTTTAATATCAGCGGCAAATTCATTACATCCAAAACAAAAATGTGTAAGGTTATGATACAGTACATTAAAACAAAAAAAAAACAGTAAAGTCGTCGAAGTCACGGAACTCACATTTTAAACAAATCGAGGAAAACTGTTTCTTTTTTCATTATTTCCTGAGTGATTTTATATGAAAAGACTTGAACAGCGAAACACGACTGCTCTAAATTGCAGCGCATAAATTAAAGACTACAGTATGTCGCAGATCTCGGCATTTCCGTGACCTTACCTGGAATACCAACGGCTGCCAGTACGGGATAGTAAATTGAGACGATATAATAAATTGCTGGGTATCCCATTTTCTGCCAGAAGCGTCGATCATTTTACGAAAAGTGCCAACTTGCGCAGATGCGGTGGTTCAGT